>NC_135325.1:123432786-123734952 GCF_048772815.1 Callospermophilus lateralis
CCTCCAAAGAACACAGGGAGTTCTCCAAGTAGTCACTCTTTGGGATGACTCCTTCTTTGACTTTGGACTTTTTGGAATTTGGGTGATAGAAAAATTTTGCTCTGATCATATCTGTGTGAAGGTGTGTGAAAGTGTATGAATGAGACCCCAATAAAGAGAAAGGCCTCCTATCAAGATGGCCTCACAGGCAGCCTAAAAGAAGGGAGAAAGAAAGCCCTAAAAAACATATCAGAAGTACTCCAAAACCCTGACAAAGGCCCCCGTCTCTTCGATGAACTGAGGCCTTCCAACTTTTCACTTGATTTGATCCTAAGGCACCAGACAACCAGAAGATAATCAAATACAGACTTCGTGAGACAAGCCCAGAGATACATTCACCAAAAATTGCAAACTTTGCTGGACTTTGGTGAAAACAATGCCAGTTAACTGATTAAAGTGGCCACCACAATTTTTATAAAACAAGAAATCAGAAGCCAGCACCATCCAGCAGATGGTTGGTGAGTTTTTGAAGCCCTGTGGCAGCCTGGTTCAGGTCAATTGGCCTTTAGTTGGGGTCATTCTTTCTTCCAGTGGCCCTCTAGATGGCAGTAGGCACATCAGCTTAGTCTCAGTCTTGTTCCTGGATAAGGTGGTCCTTCCATTCAGACCTTCCTTTGGCCCTGCATCTGGCCCGATTTGATACTTGTTTTGGCTTTGTTCTGGTGGGACCGCCCTTTGAGTGACCTTTGGGTTTGCGGTGAGGGCAGCTGCAAGGAGTCCCATCTCCTTCTTCATCTTTTGGTGTGCCTCTCCTTGAGCCTCTTGGTCTCAGTTGATGAAAACTGTGGTGGCCACTTTAATCAGCTCACTGGCATTGTTTTCAGCAAAGTCCTCTGGTTTTTGGAGCTCTTGCAAATATGTCTCTGGGCTTGTTTACCTGCAGGTTATTTGGTGCCTCAGAATCAAAGGGAGGGAAGGGTTCGGATGCCTCCCCTAGTCATTCACAGAACTGGCTGGGGCTTTCCTCAGGCTGATGGAGTACTTCTGATACCTTGCTCTCATTTAGGGCTCTCCTTCCCCCTTCTTTTAGGCTGCCTAGGGGGGCCTCTTGATACCTCTTTATCTCTAGGAGGTCTCCCTGTTTGTGGGGGTCCCCCACGGGTCTGTGTAGGGGAACTGGGCCTGCGCACAGGCTTGGATGCTGCCTTGTGCATCCACAGCATGTTCTTCTAGCCACTTTAAAGCTGCTTGGGTCACTCGCCCATCAACCCAGGTGGGCTGGTCTGTCTGGATAATGGACTGCATCAGATCAATCCTGGCCCTCCATGTAGCTTCTCCATGGAGGAGGGAGGATGATTTTTTTTCTAGTTTAAGAGATTAATGGTGGTGAAAGGCTAGCACACAAAAATGCATTGTTCCCCTCAGACATTTCCCTCCTGGTCAACAGAGGCAGGTCTTTAGTCTCTTGTGAGGGCATCTGTAGAGCTCTCATCTCGGTTATGCCTCTGTTCTTGGAACAATTTTCCCACCTTGGTCTCAGGGGATTAAGGAGTCATTGGCTCTGGGAAGCCTCTGGCACTGAGGACAATAAGGAGAAAGGAGTAGCCAGTGTCGAGGGGGCCACAGTCTGCTGCCTCTGGGGACCAGAGGCTGAGAGGACAGCTTGATGCCTCGATGGTCTTGGCAATGTCAGGTACAGTGGCATGTAAGGTGATGGGTTCTCTTCTGGCTCAGGGGGAAAAGCTGGTTTCCTCTCTGTCTTTTCTTTGTCAGGTTTTTCTGTTCAGTTTCCTTTTGTTGGGTCTTGGAGGCCACTATAGTTTGAGATAACATCAGCTTGGACTGTCCTCCTAGACAGGCTCTCAATCAAGGGGGCTGTTTCTGTGCTATCTCTTGCCAGCAGTCAATATAAGGGAATTGGACTGGGTGTCCAGGGGTTTTGACAAGTATTAAAAGGACCTCACCAATGACACTTTTGTCTAAAGATCTTTCTGGTGGCCATTCCACATCAAAGGTTGGCCACTCTAATTTGCAGGGCGTACGTAACTTTTGTGGATTGAGTGTCACCCCATAGTTGCCTTTAAAACCTTTCTTAAAGTTTTCTAACATACATTTCAAAGGATTCAGTTTACTTTCTGTGCCTCCCGTGTTGCACTGTGCATTGGTGTCACACAATTAGGACAAGACTCGCTTCATCCATCTGTGGCCATCCCCTCCTCGAGGACTTAGGGTCCTCTCAGCCTTGCAGGTGTGCACAAACCCCCGACCTGGAGCTTTCACCTAGATGTTGATTGGTGGAAACCCGCCTCAGACTATATGAGGAACCACAGAAGCACGGATCGGGACTCCAAACTCGCTTCGGCCCTTGTCCATCTCATTCACACACCCAATTCCCAAAACTCCAAAGCCGAAGAACGAGTCCTGGTTTCCCTTCTTCTCTCTGACCCCAAACAGTGACTACCCAGACAACTCCCCGGGTCCTTTTTGGCTCTACTTCCTTTGGCAGTTACTCAGGACCCTCAGGGTTGATCAAGGCCTCTATGGGGAGGCCAGGTGGACGACCAGTAATGGATCCGGATCCTACCTGTTCAATTGGGGTGCTCAGATTCCCTAGTTCTGGGGTTCCTGCTCCTGTTGGGTTCCATTGTGCTCAGGGTGGCAGCTCAGGATGCGGGATGAGTCACCTCACTTACAGGCAAAGAGTTGCCTGTGGTGGACCAATAAGACGTGTTGTCTTCCCACATGCCTAGGAAGGCAGACCCACATGCCTAGGAAGGCAGACCCAGAGACAAGCGAGGCAGAAAAGCTGTCTTGACCTCCACTGTCCCACACGGGTTGCCAAATGATGTAGGACAGAAGAGGATGGACACCTGAGGAATTTTCAGGAAGTGGGTTTATTGGGTGCAGGGTCTAGACAGGCTGTGGTCTAAAGTTTCTCTGTACCATGAATCTTGAAATTCTTCAAACTTTATACTCATTGGAGGTAGAGCTTGGAGGTTTACATTTTTGTAGGAGTGTACTTAACAGTATTATTGGTTTGTTTTTTTTTTTTTTTTGAGTCCAAAGGAGGTGCTTTTTGTCCGCCCCCCCCCCCGCCTTTGTTAGATTAGTCAAAAGCAGAAGTAACATTATCAAATCTAGGTAAACTTAGCTTTTGTAAGAAAGAGCAAGTTAGTCCTCAAAGAAAATAGGAAGTCTTATCCCACATTAATTTTTTTTTCAGAAATTTTTGCTGATTTTGTGCTAATAAGAACAAGTATGCTGAGTTATCTGGAGAAAGTTAATTGAGGTTTTTTTGGTAGAGAAGGGGATACCATTCCATTTCTTAATGAAATTTGCAGTGACATGTTGAAGGGGAGAAAAAAAATTACACTTTTAATTTTGCTTGCCACGAAAAGTAATGTGGTAAGCTTTTTGTTCTCAGTGTTCACTGCGTAAACCTATATGTAGTTGGAAAACTAAGTGGTGGACAATTTTTTAAAAATTTTCTTTATTAGTTGCTCAAAACATTACAATGATTTTGACATATCATACATTTGATTCAAGTGGGGTATGAATTCTTTTTTTCCACGTGCACAGATTGCAGTATCACATTGGTTTTACAGCCACGTTTATACATACAGCCATATTAGTGAGTGGTGGACAATTTTAATTCTGGCCTTCTGTACTCCATTTCTAACAAGTCTCAGCAAGCCTCAATCAGAGGTACAAAGGAAAACAAGTGAATGATATCATTTCCTTTGTTTTATGATCAACCAAAATGGACAACTGCAGAGGCCTGGGTGAGGCTGGAAGCCAAGGAAAAAATGTGCTATAGATACCAGGGGGATATCAATTATTTTCCCAAATTTCGTAACACTTTGATCTTGTACGGTCATGCCTGTTTTAAGGATTTTTGATGATAGCTTAATGGCTAGTTAGAGTATAGCCATAAAAAATAACATGAAAACACATTTCTTAGATCGTGTCTATGTTGTTAAGTGATACATGAGTTAGTGCTTCAGATATGCTAGGCAAGTGCGCTACCACTGAGCCACAATCTCAGTTGTCCAGCCCTTCTTGTTTTATTTTGAGCAGGGTTTAAGTTGCTTAGCGCCACTGGGATTATAGACTTGTGCTTCCGTGCCTGGCACTATTTTTTCAGGGATGGGGGGTTACTGGGGATTGAACTCAGGGCTACTTGACCACTGAGACACATCTCAGCCCTATTTTGAATTTTATTTAGAGACAGAGTCTCACTGAGTTGCTTAGTGCCTCGCTGTTACTGAGGCCGGCTTTTTTTTTTGAACCCAGAACTTCCTGTCTTATCTTCTCGTGAGAACTGGGATTAGGACATTGATCAGTGGTAGTGCGGATCTGTACCGGCAAGAAATATTTTGTTTATATACTTTTCTGTAAGTTTTTAAAATGTACTTTTACCTTAAAAAAAAAAAACAAAAAAAAAACAACTAGAGACATATATGCACGTTAGCCGAGGTCTACACGGAGTCACAGTCACCAATCTTGAATTTCACGGTAATGTGATATCTTTCGGTTCATAGTCTAGACTCTGGCTCTTTGGTACTGGGAGGGCACATTGTTTCTGTTGGAGGTGGAGCGATTTACTTCGGAGAAGTCACCATGGGTTTAAAATGCTGGACTTGAGTCTGGTAAAAGGATCTGCGCCATTTTCCAGCAGAACAAACTGCACTATGATCTTACCATGAAGTTCTCAATTTGTCTTAAACCTTGCATCTCTCCCATTGCCTAAAACTGATAATTGGAGCATAATGGTAACGAACAGGTTGAAGACAGGTGCAGACAGGCATTTTTTTTCCCCGCAGAAGAGATGGCTGCATTTTTTCAGGGTGGATTAGTACGACCAGATTAATGGGTTTCACTGCTTGGACCGGGGTTTGATGGTGTTGGAAGGGCTTTCAGAGGGAGAAACTGTCAAGATAGAACAGGTTTGTCATCACTGTCTCCCTGTATATTAATATCAGTTTCGAAGTGAATGAGAGTGTCTTCAAGGTCGTGCTCCAGCAGAAGAGAGTACCACTTCCCACTTTTGTCTTTTGGATCTTCTGTTTTTGAAGCTCTGTCTCACTGTCCACTGGACACTAATTCCAAGGCAGGGACAGATTTTCCAGCATCTGGTCTGTGGGGGTTTATAGTGTTACAGACTATTTGGATATAGCTGTGAAGATTCTCAATTTTCCTTTCTTTACTTCATTCCAGAAGCGAAAGTTCTTTAGCGTCTACTCTGAAGACTCTTTTGTTCTTCACAGCTTTAATGATCACAGTTCCTATTGGATTATATTTCACAACTAAATCTTATATATTTGAAGGTAATCCTCAACTCATAAAAAAAGAATTTTACCCTTTACATATTTAAGTTCTGTACTTTGAGTGAACTCTTTATCAGTAAAGTGAGTATTGCTATTTTTTCTCTGGTTTTGCTTTACAAAAAATATTAAGCATAAATCTTCATGAAATGCACTCTTTCATCATATGTAATTATTTCATTCTAACATACTTTTATGTGTATCACCTTGCATTTCTTTACTATCCTTTTGAGAAGAGTTTGAAAAAAGAATTTCATCAGATGGAATTTTTGTGTCAGAGAAAGGGAAAATTAAATCTCCTTTTTAATGTCAAAGTGCCTAAAAAGCTAGCCATGGTAGTGCACATCTTTAATTCTACTCACTTGCAAGGTTTAGCCAGGACGATTGCAAGTTGGAGGCCAGCCTAGGCATGTTACTAAAACCCTAACCCCCCCCCCGCCAAAAGAAAGAACTGGGATATGCCTCCAAGTTCAGGATCCAGTATAAAAAAAAAAACCTTAAATGAAATTATAATGATGGTTTCCTTTCAATTAATGTTCTCAGTACATAGATTGTCAAATCTTAGTGAATATTCAATTTACTACCATCCAAAATAGTACCTTTTAATAGCTTGACTACTTAAATATGCAACTAATAACAATTAGTGTACTTTCTTTTTTGTACCTTGGTAAATTTTGAAATAAATTGAAAGCTTTTTCTTTCTTTGATAGGTATCCTCGGAATGTCGAATAGGGATAGTTACTTTTATGCTGCGATTGTTGCTGTGGTTGCTGTTCATGTGGTACTGGCTCTCTTTGTGTATGTAGCCTGGAATGAAGGCTCACGGCAGTGGCGTGAAGGAAAGCAAGATTAAAGTGAACATCACCTTTTGATGGAATTGAATTGTTTTTTTAATATGGTAAATGTTTTTGGGACATTGGTGATGAGTAAATTTTATTTGAATAAAGTTGAAAGAACATGTTAAAATCAAACTTAATGAGTCACATTTGACCACGTGTAAATTTTGACTCATCTAATATAATGTTTTGTATAAGTGGATTTAACTTCATGAATTTCCCATTTGCAAAGGAGAAATTGGAAAAGTTAAATTGTTACAAATTAATGTGAGTTTCACATTACCCTGGGAAGAGTTTATCTGACAACCAAAAAAGTTTTATAGCTTTCAATCTTAAAAGTTTCTTTTCAGTTATACTGTACATATATTAAGATGTATATAATGAAGCAAGCCTAAACTTTGACAATGGAGCATTTTCCTAACTTATCATGAAAATACCAGGTCCTTGGATTTGGGATTTTAATTTCCTGTGGAAAAGTGCTTAAATTTTGGACACTACAATTAATCTGAATGTCACTGAGAAATTTCACAAAAAGTGTAATTCCTAGTCAGAACAAATCTCTCCGGAAAACTAGGATAAGCCACACCCGTTCATACAAAAGGACTTTGGTTTATTGTGGGATCTAGAGAACAAAGACAAGAGCTGCCTGCCAGTTGTATGCTTTTTCAGACCAACTATTTATGTTCTACTTTACTCTCTGGTTCAACATCGAAGTTAGGCTTCATTACAAAGTTTGTGGACATTTTATTTAAAATTGTAATTCCTACTTTTTCTTAAATTATAGTGTATATGAATTTACATTTCATAAACTATTCATATTTTCATACATTGACAGTGTAAACAATTCTGAAAACATTATTTTTATCACTTAGAAACATTCTAGGCATATCTTGATCTAATGATCTTTTTAATCAGACCTTAGTTCATGCAATATATAGACACATAGTTAATCCACAAGTTCCTTTTTAGTGGGGAAAAATTCCTGTGATTTTACTTTACTTTTGTAGTTTCAGTCTGTATTCTTTCCAGCCATTTGGTACTATTTGTGTGCAATCTAAAAACACCGATCCCTTAAATATTTTTTCTATAGAACTATATGATTATACAGAAAGTACATATTCAAACAGGAAAACAACAAAAATTCCCCCCTTAATCTTGTCACAAGGAGATAATCACTACTTTGGTTTATATCCTCTGTGCAGTTTTGACAGCTATTTCTTCCCTTTTTTTGTGGTGCTGGGGATTGAACTTGGGGTCTTATGCATGCAAGGCAATAAGTTTACCAACTGAGCTATATACCCAGCCCTTGAAAGCTATTTCTTGATGCTAATTCCATACAGCATCACAAGTTGGGTTTAAGTTCAAATCCTGCCATTTGTATCAGACAGCTATTTGCATTTTTTTCAGATAATTGGCCATTTTCGTATAAAGCATATTTTACTTTTAAAATTCCAAATTTCAGTGTTTTTACCATATAAAGAAATGATAAATATATGAAGGGATAGATACATGTAACCTAATTTAAACATTACACAGTGTATATATGTATCAAAATATCACATGCCCCCCCAAAATATGTACTATATTTATGTTTTTATGTATTAGTTAAGAAAGTAAAAGGAAATATAAATTTATTACTGATGATACTAATATGAGGCCCCTTGCTTAAGTGTTTGCCATTATCAATTTGTTTATTGTTATTAGGTTTTTTATGTTGTGGAACTGAAAAAAGGAAAAAATAGATGATTAGGCATAAAAGTCAAGTATGCACTTATGCTTATAAAGAAAAATAAAAGATTAGTGTGGTTATAGGATTATTCTTAATTCTTGCTTAAAGTTAAATGTTGTCTACAGTTTAAATATCTTTAAGCAGGTATTCTAAAGGTAAAGTTTTTGGTAAAGATTACAATTGTTTATAATGGCATTTGAATCTAGGGTGTTGTGTGGTAGAGTTCTAAATGGTTTACTCATTAGATGGCCTGCTGTATTTAAAATTAATCACCTGAATTTTTTATAATGCCTAGGTTTTTCTTGTACTTTTGGGATCTTAGACTGTTTGTAAAATATAATGTCCAATGTTGGATTTTTTTTAAAATTTTAGACATTTACTGAGTAGCTAATGACATGGATATTTTTTGTAAGCATTTAAACCAGGGATATGTGCAAACACATCATTTTCTCTTGGAAAAATGCCAAGTGTTAAAAAGTTACAATCACGTGTTAGGGTTATTGATATTTAGGATTATTACTAAATAGACTTTTCAAAGCAGTTACTTTTCCTAGATTTTAACTGTTAACCCACCAGTTTTCTGCTGATAACTGTATTAGTTAACATATGGGTATTTGAGAAATAAGTTTATTTTTCAAGATATTTTGCCAGTTTTTGCATGTATAATGTATATACTTCAAGATGTATACGAAGTAAAGCTACAGTTGAGCCCTTATACATGTTTTAAATTAGGAATATTTTTCACTGTTGTTTGAAAACTGCTTGTAACAAGAACCTCAATTAGGAAGTATAACTTGAAGCATCAGTCCAAGCTACTGATATAATCCCATTTACTGTAATGATACCTTCCTAAACTCCTGATTTACTCTCCAGGATGTATTTCCTTTTTTGCTGAAAAATGAAAACTCTGCCATAAAATGTCATTAGCTTTTCAAATGAATACCATATTGTGTACAATAGTAGAAATTGGTTTTGAGTTGTTAATGAAGAATTATAAACCTACTATTAAAAACAAAACAAAACCTTATGTTTCAGCCAGGCAAGGTGGCACACAGTGGTAACACCAGCTGTTTGGAGGCAGAGGCAGGAGGATCATGGGTTCAAGGCCAGCTTGGGCAATTTAGCCAGACCCTATCTCAAAATAAAAATTGAAAAGGGGCTAGAGATATAGCTCAGTGGTAAAGTATTCCTAGTTTCATTCCCCAGGACCTGAAACAAACAAAAGCTCTGTGCTTCATGGGCATCTTTACAGAAATAAATTGTGATAATTAGAATGTTTTCATTATAAAAAATCACATCAGCTTTACAAAGAAAAAAACTGATTAACTTTGTTCATGTTTATTTTCCATCTTCATATAAATTTTACATACACAGCTACAGTACCCAAGGAAACAAGTAAAAACAGTTAAACAAGTTACATATACCCCAAACAGACTAAACCTGAAGGTACATAAAACATTTAAATTTTGTTTTAAACCCAGACAAGTTGATGTTTATTGTTCATTTGTGCCCATGTGAAGTTGTGGACTAGTGTCAAACCCATTTGATAAATGCTTCAACTATGGCACACAATTTGTCTCTTCAGTGGCAGGTTTCTCTGCTGTTAAGCATTGCATGTCCTCCACCAGGGCTGTACAACTGTTCATGCAGATTCTGCTCCTGTGTTACGATAGTTTTTACAAATGTTGTGCTGAAGTATATATTAAAAATTTGACAGGACTTATTTTTTTGGTCCCATTTCAGGGATAAAGAGTAATCTTAAAATTATTTTCAGGGACTTGAGCAACATAACCATAATCATTACAAGTAGTCTGTAAATAGTTTGGTCCTTTATGTATTCCTTAAAATAGAACAAAATTCCTCAACATCACTCCTGGACACTTTCCTTGTTTCCTTTCCTTGTTGCTGTGTACTTGAAGGAAATACCTGAGTTCCTTTTCACATATTCTATGAGTCATATTTCTCAGTTATACACACTAGTCTTCCTTTTTCCTGTGTTTGGTGAGACTTCACTGAACAGGAATAATAGCAATAGCTAACAACAGCTGCATAGCACATACAGTTTGCAAACAGCACTCACACATTCTCTTCAGTTTTGCATAGTGAATCTGTTACAAGATGTCTCGACGTCAATGCGGAGAGTGTGAGAATATTTAAGTCTCTATTGTCATTGGCTATGCCATAGTGTTGACTACTGCTCTGGCTAGGGAGAGTATGTCAGTGTGCCTGCTTTCAATCTATGTGTCATTAATGCAGTAGGGGGTGTGAGTTCTTTAGCCATTTGAATCAGATTGATTTTTGTAAGTGATGCTTTTCCTACCCTTATCTGGATGGGTTTTGTATTCATTGTATTCTAGCCTGTCATTTGTATAAATTTACTATCTGTTGTCATTAAAAAAGTGTCTATAATGCCTGTGTCCTGATTCAATTAACAGTAAGGTTTTTAACCTCTGCTTTTTAAATGTTTGTGTTTTTTTGTCTTATTCTCTATAAAAGTTACAATATATGCAGGTATTGTTTTTAAGATGTATTTGTTTGTCTTGTGTTTGTGCCATGTAGAATATGCACAGAGCTGTCAAGGATGAGCTTTAATGCAGTACACATATACCAAAGGCTCTCAGACTGGTTGAGGTGTGCATGGGGTGCCAAAATGGGAAGGGTTGGTTATATCCATCTAGGGTTGGCCTATCAGAATTGGCCTGGTGGTGTGGAGAAAAAGCTTGCCCCATAGCTTTTTTTTTTTTTTTTAAAAATCATTTGGGCGCAAACAAGCTTCAGTTTCACTAAAGGAGTAAGGCTGAGAAATACTTGTGGTTAATTAAAAACTAGGAGAGAGAATTTCTGGACATGTTCAACATGGCACCCCTCCCATGACCAATGCTCTGTGTCCTGCTTCCTCTAATCATCTGTTGATCATACACACTCTAGTTCCTTTCTGTGTTTCTGAGAACTACAGTCAATTCTTACTAATCACTAACGTCCCCTTCCAGATAACATTTGTGAGATATCTTAGTTTCAAAGATACAGATAATGAGATGATCCAGGAACGGGGAACAGGTAATGAATGGCATTGCAGAAACCACAGAAAAGCAGTGCTAAGTTGACTAGAATCACCTTGTAGGACTCAGTAAAAATTCTAGATTGCTCAAACCTAACCCAGACCTGGCTCAGAATCTCTGGGTGCAGAGCCTACAAATGTCTTTGAAAGGGGCATTTATCCTGCATGCAGCCAGATGGAGACCCACTGACAGATTTATGTCTCTAAACACACGTTATTAATGCTGGACTTGATATTTTTATAAAGGTGTTTTAGGCAGCTTTGTGTCACTGAGTATAAGATCTGAAGAGAACACTTACAGGAGGAAAGATTTATATTGGCTCCTAGTTTAAGGTTCAGTCCATGGTTGACCATCTCTCTAGACTGGGCCCAAAATGAGGCAGAACATCATGGTGGAATGGCATGGCAGAGGAAAGCAGAGACAGCTGCTTGTACCTAGGACAAAATATAAAACCCCAATGCTTAACCCCAGTGAACTACTTCCTCTAATGACAACCTGCCTGCCTATGGTTACTGCCAAGTTAATCCATTTCAGAGGATTAATGTACTGATTACGTTAAGGCTCTCATAACCCAATCATTTAACCTTTGAACTTCTTGCATTGCCTCATATATCAGCTTTTGTGGTGGCAATCACCTCATCTAAACAATAACATTACCTTAAGAAATTCTGCATTATGACATTGAAGGTGTTAACAGAAGGAGCTAGGATTGGGTTCATGTTCCGTGGAGTTGAAGTATGAACACCAGGAACACCACACCTTTCTCCTACAGTATCTGTAGTTCTTTGCACACAAGCAGGGCAGCAGAGTAACTGGATGTGCTCTTTGTGGGTATAGTGTCCAGGCTTTGCCATTTAGCAAGGTTTCATCGTAAACAGCAATTGTTCAGCTGGTTATTCTGCTCCAGATGTGTCCCATGGAATAGATTGGAAAGACCTGCCCGTTCTCCTCCTCACACTCTGCTGTTGCAATTCTGCAAATATCAACAATGTTTTCAAGTTCAGCTCTGGCCCTTTAACATGCATGTAAGCAGAAAGAATGAAAATATGAGCAGAATCAGAATCTCTCAGTTATGTGTAAACTATGGCAGTATATATTTTAAAGAAAAAAAGTATGTTGCATAGCCAGATTTTGTTGCTTTAAACATTCACAATAGAAAAGGAAAATGTTTAGGGTCTATGAAAAGTGAAATCTGTGTACAAGTTTATATTCCATTTGTTCCCTAGAAAATGGATGTAAGGTCAAAAACCTCATGCATAGGTGTCCCTTAGTATCCAGGGGACTTAGGTCCAGGACCCACTGCAAATTCCAAAATCTGAAGATGCTAAAGTCCCTTACATAAAATGGCACAGTATTTACATAGAACCTGTGCATAATCTCCCATAACTTTAAATCATCTCTATATTGCTTATAGTACTCAATACAGTATGATTGCTATGTAAATGGTTGTTATACCATGTTGTTTAGGGGGAAATGACAAGAAAATAATCTATATGTGTTCAGCACAGACACGTTTTTTTTCAAATATTCTAAACATGACCTGTTGAATCCATAGATGCAGAACCCACAATTATGGAGGGCTGGTGAAATTTATGCTGCTTCTAGCTAGAGACATAGTCCTCATTCTCCACTCTTTGCCCACTATTCCCTCTCAGCCTACCTTCAACCAATAAACATTAAAAGGTGAGTGGGAAATGAACAGAAAACAGAAAAATGGAACAAGCAAGAAAAGTGAAACTACTTTTCCCAAATGATTTGGCAGAAGGAGTTAGGATTGGGTTCATATATTCATATATTAGGCATAATTCTAAGGTGTCCCTAAGATTCTCCCTGTCTGCTCTCCTCCCCTTGAATTTGGAGTAACCTGTGAACAGCATGGGACAGTAGTTCCCTTGATTACATGACTCTACGAGTTTCCTGGGGCTGCTGTAATAAAGCATTGAAACTGGAGAAATGTATTTTCTCACAGTTCTGAAGTCCAGAACTCTGTAACCAGTGTGTCGGCAGAATTGTTTCTTCTGAGGCCTCTCTTCTTGGCTTGTAAATGGCTGCCTTTTCCCTGTGTCCTCTCATAATGGTCCCTGTGTGTCTGTGTCCTAAACACTTTTTAAGACGATACCAGTCACACTGAATTAGGGCTCATGCTGATGACCGTATCTTACCTTAATTATCTCTTTAAAAGCCCTATCTCCAAACAACCATAATCTCTGGTACTGGGGGTTATGATTTCAACATGTGAATTTGGGGGCAGGACACAATTTGACCCCTAACAATTATATTATATGGCATGTTAAATAGAATAATGGCCCTTCAAAATTGTTTACATCTTAATCCCCAGGACCTGGGAATATGTTACCTGACTTGGCTGAGGAGGATTGAGGTTGCAGTTAGAGTGAGCTTTTTAGCTGACTTTAGATGGTAATAAGATACATTTTGTAAATTCTAAAATCTAAAACTGCATATATGTTTCAAGAAGACAGAGGGCCTGGGTTCTGGTCTCTTCTCTTCCTGTAAGTGTCTGATCTTCTGAATTTTAGTGTCTTCTAAAAAGTAAGAGGGGTAGCTAAGATGATTTCTAAAGTTCTTGCAGAGTTGGATTTCTTTTGGTTTTGTATTTTATGTCAATCACTAGGATTGCCATCGTCAACATACAGACCTGTAAGCCCTTTGATGTCTCATGGTAAATTTAATATATCTTGAAACTTTTCTACATTTCTTGTCCAGGCTGAAATGAGGAGCTTTGAATGAGACTGAAACCTAGCAACCGGCTCTCTTGAAATACCTCATTGAATGCGTTTGTAGAGAGTATCAGGGGAAAGTATAGACAGCAAAAATGGTAACCACGCTTCAGTGTTAATTTCATTTAGTGACTCACCCACTCTGTCATCTAAAGATGGCATTGATCTAAATTGTGACCTTTTCTTCTATCTCATATCATTAAAATAATGCCAGTAAAAGGGCAGTGACTCACCACATGAGCAGATTCTTTTTGAGAAAATTAGCAGAGCATTGTCATGGAAAGTTTGGGCAAAGGGTCTTTTATTAGCTGCACCTGGTGATCAAGCAGCATCCTTTGCCCAACTCATTAAGTGCGTCTTCTCTAATATGTCCTGTGGATTCAACGTAGCCTATGTTATTTTGTTGATTCTCATTTTGCAGTACTTCAGGCTTTGAATGCATGAATTAATTTTCCACTGAATCAGTTGCTAATTGTCCTTGCCTCCATAATTCAAAGGGGCTTGGTGGGGCTTGTTTTGGATTCTGAAAGTTTTTATACATAGTTCATGGTTTATATATAGTTTATGCTGGATATAAATGCTTATATTCCTTTTGCAAAATAAATAATATCAATATGGTTTGGTGTCATACACTAAATCAGCTTAAAATTTTATGTCCAATAAGTTTACAGCATAACATTATGTGTGTCTGAAAATTTGATAAATACTTTACATGGTTAGAAGCAACTATCTTAAAATCACTTAGTCTCAACCTTCATTCTACAAATGAGGTCCAGAGGGGAGAAATAATGGAAAAGCCAGGATGAATAACTCAGTTCTCTAATTCCCAAATTGGCCTTCTTGGTATCTCAGTAGCCTCTTGGCATCAGTGTTACACTGTGGATAACATTGTGTGTTCAAGAGAATGTTAAATCTAATTTTATGTTATCTACATAAAAAGTATACAGAATATTTAGAAATATTTTGATCACAAATGGTCCCAGTGTATGAACCCTTGAGCCCTTAAATATACATATTTTAAAAGCTCCCTTCCATAGTTCCTCTTGGTCCACAATAAACAAATTTCTTTTAGATTCACATTGTTTTTAAGTTAGCAAGACTGATTTCTAAAGAGACATGAAAAATTTAATGTCATAACTTCATGGAACACTGTGCATGGGCCTCTGCTGTGGTATGAACACTGTAATAAGGAAGTGTTTTCCTCACAGTCAAATCACTAATGTGTAATATTGGAACAGATAGGTCTGGTGAATAGGTAACTTTAAGTCTCAGATTCTGGGGGAGGCTGCCAGGTACTGCCTCATTAACCTTTTAATACATTGGTTTCCCAGCATATTCTTCTCTCTAAAACTTTATACACTTTCACAATAAGCTTTGAGTATTGTGTTTTAGAATAGTTTAAAATGAAAACTTGGGGAATACAATAATTAGTTGAATCATCATACGAAAGTGAAGTTTGGGCACCTATAAAATATCAGTACTTACTGGTTTCAAATATCCAGGGGAGGATATTGTAATGGATTCTGTAGGTCTCATCTCCATCTACATAATTCTTAAGCTCATTTTTCTGGGGGCTGATGCTGTAGAGATCAGACTTTTTATTCATTCATCCAAATATTTATCAAATATTTAGTGAGTACAGCCATGCACCAAATGTTGAGGGGACAGAGAGGCTGGAACACAAATAGCTCTCAGACTGAAGAGAACAGATGACAAGCAAGGAAGGACATTCTCTTTCTAGAAGTGTTCCAATAGATGCCTACAAATGTCACATGGACAAGAGGCAATTCTGTGTGCAGGGGCACATGGAGTGAATTGGTTTAAGGCCAGGGGAATTCACTAAAGGCTTCATAAGTGTTGTGACACCTGGCTGTGTGGAGAAAGCAAAGGTGTTGGCGGTGGACAGTAGGCATGGGGCTGGAGCTGGGAGAAGAGTATTTCAGCACAGAACAGACCAGGAGGTATGATATTGAGACAGGAAAGGGTGAGAAGGACTGGGGTTGGGGAGGTGGCAGAGCCAGGACACAAAGTTCCCTGTGACTGCTGTTCTTGGCTAAAAGGGAAAGAAATTCCATAATATCTGGAGCAGAACTTCAAGGCTTCAAGGGCAAAGCAGCACAAGGCAACAACACAGGGCTGAGGGCAGGAGATGAGGGAACAGGAAGGAGCCAGAGATGGACATGCTTACACCTATACTATTAGAAAGCTCCCTCACCAAACTTGGGAAGAAGTGTCAAGGTATTTTGGGGTTTCCACTGTTTTGCCAATATGAATTATGTTGCAGCAAACAGTCTCCCTGAGCCCAGGTGTGAAAAGACTATAGATAGTGTAAACTACTATGTAACTTTAAAATACATAAACAATAGGACAATATATTCTTTATGGATATATGAATACATGCAAGAACTCAGACTGCACAGAAGTATACACACCTACCTCAGAGTAATGGCCACCTCTTTCAGGGGAGGCAATGGGTGTAGACTGTGGCCCTCAGGTGTTTGGTGAGGCTTCAATTCCTCAAGACAGAAGAGATCCTGAAGCTGAAGCGTGTATGGTAAAATATTTCATATATCTCAGTATTGAGCCATAAGTGCCTATTAACTTTCTTTTTAAAAAATTTTTGTTGTGTCTGAGAAATTTCCAGACAATTTTTTTTAAGTACAAAAAGAGGCTGTGGGGCTGAGGAGTAGCTCAGTTGTAAAATACCTGCTGAGCATGTGCAAGGTCCTGGGTTCCATCTCAAACACCAGAATAAATAAATATAAAGAGGCCTAAGAAAAGGTTTTAAACTTATCCCTTCAGGGATTGATGAGTTGTGCTCTGTGGTGGGTCAAATTTGGCCTGCTACCTTTTTGTATGGTTTGTAAGCTGAAAATGATTTTTAAAAATATTTTAGATGGTCAAGAAAATCAAAAGAAGAATGTTCTGGGATATGTGAAAATGCTATGGCATTCCAACTTTATTGTCCATAAATTAAGTTTCATTGGCACATAGCCATACGTATTCATTTAAGTATTGTTTATGGCTGCTTTTGCACTGCAAAGGTAGAATCGAGTTGAAACAGGGATGAACAGTAAAGATTATACTGTCTACTAGCTGGCCCTGCCATTGACAAAAAAATCCAGAGGTAAGTGGTTCCAGAGTTGGTTAATTTAGTGGTGTGATAATGTTGATTCTAAGTTGTTTTTTAATTTTTTTTGTAGTTGTAGATGGACACAATGCCTTTATTTTTATTTGTTTATTTTTATGTGGTGCTGAGGATGAAACCCAGTGCCTCACACATGCTAGACAAGCCCTCTGCCACTGAGCCATAACCCCAGCCCTCTAGGTTGATTCTTTAAAATGCATAACTTCCTTATCTATGCCATGTCTCTGGCTGCCATAGCTCTAAGCAACATGTGCCACATGACAGTCCAAAGGTAGATGGCAGAGATTACCTCAAATGTGTCTTTCTTCCTTAAATTTTATTGGCTGAAAATGGTCACATGGCCATCCTGGAGCTGGGGGAAGGAATTGTCTGATTTTCTGAGTCCAGAGAAGACCTCAATTAGGGGGGAAGGAGGGACAGAGGAGCAAATAGATAAATAAATGTACATGCTCTGCATATAACCTTACAAACTAAAAGATTGGGGCTGGTGATGTAGTTCTGATTTAGAGCACTAGCCTAGCATGCCTGAGGCTGGGGCTCAGTCCCCAGTACCACACAACCACATACATACACACAAAACTCAACATCTAAAAGGCTAGATTTTAAGAAGAGGAGGGGGATGTGGAAGAGCATTTAGGAGGCCATTAGCTGCTGCCATCATCTGGAAGAGAAGTGATAAATTGATGTGGGCATGGCCCAAGGATGTTGTATAGAGAAGAGATTGTTGAATTTTGTGTCTTGAAGGGCTGGCCAATCGAATGTATGCTGGAAGAAAGAACTGAACAAAGCAGGAATTCAAGGTTTGGTAATAGACAACTGGTGTCATTCAATGACATTTTTAGATCCCAACAAGATGGAGCTGCTATAGTTTTTGTCTAAAGGTGAGAAGTCAGTTTCAGTGTCCTCACTGTTCTGCTATATTTTCAAATAATATAGAGGTGATAAAATAAAGCCGAGAGTGTTTTTGTATAAAAGAGCTATAGCTCAAGAGTGTTATTTTTCTACTCTGGAAAAGTAGAGTTATTCATGACTAAATGAAACAATGTCATATATGGTCCCAGAATTTTTTGCAGTTTGGAAATTGTTTTCATAGCCATCATTCTATTTGATCCTCAACTCTAGTGAAGAGCTACAACAGAAGTCATCTGCATTTTATAGATGAGAAAACTGACACACAGCGAAGGAAAGTTCAAAGGTTAGCCTGAAATATATCTTCTCCTTCTAGGTCAAAAACTGGACTGTTCAAAAGCACTGTTTTAAAGAGTGACAAGTTTGCTTTTGTTTATCCTTGATTCATTCCTAGCTAAGATCCCACTTTGCTTTGTTCCTCTTTAATATTGTATGTAAACTTTATGTTATTTTACCTTTAAAAATATATATTTTTCAACTATTTCCATACCTCTAAACCAGACAGTAATTTGCACTGTTCACTTATTTTTAGACAATCATACGCAACTGTTTTGATTCATCTTTAAAAGCTTATTTCCACAGCACATAACAAAATTAATTAAATTGCTTTTTGAAACAAGTCTGCTTTGTTTCCCACTGCAGCAATGACTCATGAGGTCTGACAGAGTCTCATTTATATTCCTCCTCAGCAGGTGATTTAAATGTGATTTATACAGAAAGAAAAAGAAAGAAAAGAAGAAAGAAAACAAATGAAGAAAACAGCCCTTTGCTTACTTCTTTTGCAAGTTCTCCTGGATGTGGAGTAGATGGAGAAAGTTGCCTTGTTTCTTTCTGTACCAGATGTTCTCGACAACATTGTTGAAAACTGGCATCTCCATGTCCCAACTTGTGTAAATGGTATGGGGAAAGTACTATTTGCGGCCAACTCAAAGAAACAGTTTCTGATCCATTGAGATGCCTGGTGGTGGTGGCGGCAGCATGGGTTGCTTTGAGTTCCAGGATGCATGGGTGTGATCATCTTATAGAGAAGGATGCATGGGTCCTGAAGGAATGTTGAAAGAATAGGATAGAGCCCATCAGCCCAAACAGTGGGATACTAAAATTGTGTCACAGGATGTGGCTGAATAACATGCATCCTTCACACCTGTGTTCACATCAATGTGACATTGTGGCTTTGCTGTAAACCTGTTCTTTGAGCTAAGTATGGGCCAGGTGAGAGCTTCTGCTTTCAGTGGGTGTCAGGAAAATGTTCAAGTAGCCTTTTTGTCTTGTTTTTATAGAAAGCCATCAAAGCAGATCTACTGAAATATGTTGCTGCCCCTCCCTTCATTTCCCCCACCATCCCCAAGGACCCCCAACCTCTATCAACACATCAGGTTTTGATGTGAACAACTGAAGGGCAGCCAGTTTATAGTGTTGCTTTTAGTAGTGACAAATTTGCTCCTTTGGCTATGAAAAGGGCCTAGCAATTTCACTGAGAAAAAGAGAAAGAGGCCCCAAAGAGATGGTGGATAGATGGGTGATAGGAGTGACCACACACTCCTCAATTTGTTTTATAAGACAGTACTAGTTTGATCTTTATCTTTATAACACCCAGTAGGTATCAGCAAACTCCTACTTAGACATATGTTTCTCTTTCTCGATTTTCAGATGACATCTGTGAAGCTGCTTTGCACTCTGCAGGGGTGAATTCAAGATGTCCTTGTTGAGATTATCACTCCTATTTGCTGATTAGTGTGCTTTTTAAAAATTGATCCTGGAAAAGTACCCCCCTCCAAATGAAAATCCACTGATCTATTTTGAGAAATCATGCATTTCATTCCCAGGCTACATCCCATGGAAAATAACTATAATTTAAAATTATGAGCCTCTACTAGAACCACTTTTGAGTGTGCACCCATTTCATTACCCTTCTGGCTGAATTACCTTCTGAGCTCTTTACTAATAACATTTATTAACCATAGACATGGGAACACAAACACACACACACACACACACACACACACACACACACACACATACACACACAAGATAGAACACTGCACCAAGTCAAACAAATGATGTTAGAGCAGAATCCTCTCTCATCATTTCCATTGGTCACTCCTTAAGCAAGCTTGAAAAGAAATCCAACATTTTGCATGCTCAGACATTTCTTCCCAGAACTTTCCTCATCTATATCTGTGGCCCTCAGTGCCTGTGCTATCTTTCCATGTATTCCCTTCTCATGGCTACAGAGTTCCAGTGGCCCTGACATTCGTTTTCATTAGTGAACCTCACTTCCACCTCAGGTTAAGTTAGGGTCCATAACTGTCACTGAATATTAAAGAATAGCTACAAATGACCCAAGAAGACTTTATCTTTCCATGTTCAACATTCTTTCTTATCACATACCAACAAACAGTAAATAAAAGAATGATTCACAGTATAAGAATTACTTCTTCATTTTCCTTAATCTTTTATTCATCTCTTTTATGAACTAAGGGCATATGCTAAAAAGAAAATATTATTGTTCTCTTTACCTCTGTAATAAACAAACATAATTATCTAGAGGATGCATCTCCTTTCTCTACAGGGAATGACTATTTGCTTCAGTTCTGAACAAAATGAGAAATTATGACATCACTGAATCTACTCTTTAAATTAATATGAAGCACTTGTTAAAAACATGAATCTTTCCATTGGGGAATATATGACTAATATCAAGTGAATCAGAAATATGAAAGTGTCAGACTGTCAGTTATCTGAGAAATTTGTTTTGGTTCTATTCCAGGGAACTTTAGAGACAATTGGCAATTGTGAAAACAAATTAGACCAAAAAATCAAAATCAAAACCAAACAAAAGCAATTGTCTCCAAAATTCTTATTAGATGGCTGCATTTTCACTGACTTTTAATCTGAATATGAAACCAACAACACTACAGAAGAGGTACAAGCTTAGAGCTTGATGAACCTAGAAGTTTCTTAAATTTTTAAAAATAGAATCTCTTTTTCTGGCAAAACTTAAAAGTGCATGGTTTCTATGGGAATGTTTTGGCTTGAAGATGCCCAGCCAGACCACAGCCACAGTAGAGTTAGGCTGCCCAGGTCAGGCCCAAACAGGGCTCTGGAGCTGAACTGTGGATATCTCCTAATACCTTTTTTCTTGGCCCCTTTGTTTGAGGAAAATTTGCCTGGCCATGAAAGAGTATTGCTATCATTAGTCAGCTTCACATTTCAGATGGTACAAGTTTCCTTTTTCTGGCACGCACATGGACCCAGTCAGAATTGAATCTTGGGTATGAATGATCTGTAATCCTTTTGTCCTTGATTAATTTAGTAATATTGATTCCAGAAAGGAAGCTTAGTAGCATATAACTCCTTCCTTATTAATAATAACTTCTCTATTTTTTGTGATATAAATATAATTCAAGACCTGGTTAAAATGTCCCAAATTTTTCAGTAAGGAAAAAGCATTTATAACTCAACTCTGCCATATGTTCTTGTCCCAAACACTTTTGTCATCTCAATTAAATTGCTCACAACTGTTTGGAATTTAGAAGCTTTGGCAGGGTTGAGTGGCCATATTTCAGAGACATATATTATTTGGTCTGTTTGGTTGGTAAAGCAGCCAACTTGGATACTAGACATGTGCTATTTTTAGTGCATTTCTGAGACATTAATAGTTGATTTCAGTTGATCTCTGCTTCAATTCAAGTGTTTGGCCTGCATTATTTAATTGATGAAACCTGGGACATAACTAAAGACTATCAAAATATAATTTGGGTTAAACTTGTGGGTAAGTCTACTGGGTTGAAACCAAACTACAAGATTAATAATTAATAATAATAATGATAGTTGGACACAATATCTTTATTTTATATTTAACATCACCAATTCAGTTCTCTCACTAAATGAACCACTAAATAAGTATTGTGCAACGATTCCGGAACCATTTTAAATGAAGGTGCCAAGTTCTGGGCCAGGAGCACAGCTGACTCACACCATGTCATCCAACAATGTCGGGCTCTTATTAGGACAGTTTCACGTCTTGCAATGGAATGCAAACTATCTACATGTAATATTTTTATAGTTGTAGGTGGACACAATGCCTTTATTTTATTTTTATGTGATGATGAGGATTGAACCCAGTGCCTTTCATGTGCGAGGTGAGCATTCTACCACTGAGCTATAGCCCCAACCCATCCACATGTAATCTGAAGCTATAAAGCTCATTCTTTAGTCATTCCTATTTCTCTGTCTACACTCATTGCCTTTTTGCTGAGCCACAACCCCAGCCCCCTCATTGTCTTTTTGATCTTAGTGAAACTCAGGACTTTAAAAAACATCTATGTGCTACTCCAAAATCTACATTTCCAGTCCAAGCATCTCCCCTGGACCTCGTACTTGTATATTTAACAGTGAACTTCGCATAGTCACTGGGATGTGCAATGGATTCCTCAAATCAAATCCCTGATCTTCTCTCCTGAACCTGATCCATCTGAAGACTTCCACATCTCAGCAAATACCAATAATTCAGGTAAAAACCATGGAGTTTAACTGGACATCACTTTCTCATACCCCAGAACATGTTCATCAACAAATTCTGTCCATATTTCCTCCTAAATAAATCTTCTCACTACCATCACTACTCCAGCCCCATTCTAGTCATTCTAGTCATCACCATATTCTCACCTGAATCCCTGCAGTAGCATCCTGGCTGCTCTTTTTGCCCCACTCAATCATCTGCACACTTGCAAGAGAGATATTTTTGGAGTAAAATTTAGATCATGTTATTTTTCTTCTCAAAATGTTCACTTAGAATAAAATCAAAGGTTCTATATATTATATAGAACTTGAATGAAAAAGTTTGGAAGAGAGAAAACAATTTGTTTTGAAGAACAGATAACACACATAGAGTGTTAACATCAGACATGAACCAAAGTAAGACAATGGTTTTTGGACTTTCCTTCCAAGGTATATGGACTACAGTCAGGGAAGCAAGAGGCTCTCCACACAGTGACTCAGGGCTGAAAGACAATCAGATGACTGGAGTGATGACTAGGAATTCTTTTCTAGGCACATAAAGATTATGATACCGAAGTTGGTATGCTGTAATTTTTGCTTGCTTGCTTAGTATTGTTTTTAGTATTTTAATTCCATAAGCTATGTAACAAATGCTGCAACAAGAAAAATAGGCTATGAACACAAAACTTTGAGGACTACTTGTCTTGATTACAATATTCTTAAACCAACAAAAACAGATAACTAGTAGCAATTTTGGAGCCTGGTGGCATCTGAGATTGACTAGTGCACAGCCCCCTCACTTTGGAGATTGACAAGTGAGCTGCGAAGTGACCTCATGTAGTGTCACCCAGGGAGCTCTATCCCATGGCCTCATCTTTCCTCCTCTTGAGCAGCATTACTGAAACTGTTGTGATAAAGGCTCTTAGCACCAATTTGTTTGGGAATTGTGAAGTACACTGGAATACTTAAAGATTTTCTGAATATCAATGATCTTGAAAATAGGTTCAATGCTTTTCCTAATTTCACATGGAGCTTAAGTATTTATCTTGAGGGTAAGTGCTCTAGTCATTGACATCACTATTCATGAGAGGTTATGATTTAAGTCTTGTTATTCAATTTCCACCAACATGGTATTTTGAAATCACTACATTTCCAGTGTCATAGAATTATAGGGCTGTACCTGCATGATCTACTATCATGAAAAGTTTAAGAGCTCTTAATGAATGAACAGATTTTGTGTGAAACATTAATCATTTAAAATTTAAGCAAAAAGTGGATTAAAAAACCACGATAGTAACTTAAAGAGATTGTAGACCCATGAGACTAAGTGGGCTAAAATTGGTGTACAAATCAAATTATGGTGTGCTTACTAAACTTTCAAACTTTCCAATAGAACTTTCAGTTGATAAGTTTTGAAATTCTTTGCTCACATTTTGCGAGACATTAAAACCACGAAGAAATTTATTGACTTGATAGAATGAGGTCACATCAATCACTGGATTTTAGGAGAAGCCTGGCCTGCTATTGAATTGGAACAGTGTCATGCCACAAAACAATACTGTTACATCAGACGGTAAGAGGAAGGAGATAGACATGATACACTAGAAACAAGTTCATTCAAGAAGCATCCAAGAAGTTCCTTACTATGTGCCATAACATTATGTTAGACAATCTGGGGGGTGCGACGGTGGGAATGATCCTCTGACTAGAAGAGGTGAAATTAGAAGATATGGCCAGGTATGCAGTCAAGTGTGAGATGCAGCGAGACAGCCCTGGGTTCAAAACCTGCCTTTATATAACTGCCTTTTTAAACCTGCCTTTAGTATTGTTTTTAGTATTTTAGTCCTCTAAGCTATGTCACAAATGCTGCAACAAGAAAAATAGGCTATGAACGTAAAACTTTGAGGACTACTTGTCTTGATTGCAATATTCTCAAACCAACAACAACAGAAAACTAGTAGCAATTTTGGAGCCTAATGGTGTTATAGTCCTAAGCCCAGATAAGGTCATTTAATTTGTCTGAAACTTAGTTTTTGTATTTGCCATTGGGTTAATAATGGTGGCCACCATGACATGAGATTTTTTTGTGTGTGTTATATGCACACACACTGTATATAACATTTGGTATGTACAAAATAAGTGTTGGCTACTTTTTATCCTGTGCAGCTCCATTATATGGGATACTAACTGACATTCAGAAAGAGGCAATTAATGAGTTTCTTTTCATGTGAGCCCTTAAGAAGAGAGAAATCAATGTGTACTGAGCACTGGGTTGGATTTGACAAGTGAGACTTCATCAAGGAGATAGGAACTGATAAATTTGAGACAGTCAGAAGAAGCAAAGATGAGACATAGTTCAGGGCTTACCAATTATTTTTCACATAAAGACCTACTCAGAAAATGATAATATTGTACCACACATTGGGGTTAGATAAATGAGGCTGTTTGCAGCTCAAAGTGTTCCTCCTACAGACTGAGCCCCTGCCCAAGACACTGCTCAGTCAATAGAAAGGCTAGGGGAGATCAATATCTACAACAAGCTTGTGACTAATTTGTAATCCACTGGCTGGGAAAGTCTGGTATAGAAAACTTAAAGATTCAATGTCTCACAATAGTTCCCTTCAATCCTTTTAGAATGAGGCAGGGGGTCAACAAATAAGACCTCCACCAGTCAGTTCCCTACACCTAGCTTTGCAGTGCCCAAAGATTATTTGAGGCTCTGTTTCTTAAGATATGGTGCCGGACACTGGGGAGATGTAATGATCTTGCAAATAGATAAAACTAAATGGATAATTGTCTTTGGTGCTCTTCTGTCTTAATCTGTTTTGTGGTGCTATAACAATACTATGGACTGAAAAATTTAAACAGTAGTTTGATTCATGTTTCTGTTGGCTGGGGAGTCCAACATCTTGGCACTTGCATCTGAGGAGGGCCTTTTCACTGTATCACAGCATGGTGGAAGGGCCAATGAGCATGTGTGAGGAGCGCATGCTTTTTATTGATGCTGCAGTAACAGTATTGATCCATTTTTGAAGGCAGAGACCTAATGATTTAACAGTTTCTTAAAGGCTACTTCTTAACACTGTTTCAAGTAATAATTAAATGTCAACATGAATTTTGGGGCAAACATTCAAACTGTAGCACCCATCTTTCTGTTCCTACCTTCTCTAGGTGAGCTCATTGCCCTAGTTTGCCCTAAGGTATTGAAGTTCTCTCTACATGGCCAATAAAGCTTTATATAACAGTGCTCATAAATATGTGTTGAGTTGAATTAAATAGTGGCAAAAGGCTCTGCCCTGCATGTTTGGCCTGTGTCCTGAATAGATGCAAGTGTGCAGGGAAGAGTGGCACGCTGAGATCGTCACTTAACTTGTCACTTTGGTTCTTTTCTCCAAGCATTAGTCACTGGGCCCAAAATTCACTTTTAATCACTTCCCATTTAGTGTTACTTTTGGCCTTAGTGGCCTTGTCCAACTAAAAGCAACCCTACAGCTAAGTATAAAAGTAAGACCTTTCATAAAGGGTAATAGGAAGGAAATTCTGACATATTCTATAACAGGGATGAACCTTGAAAACATTATGCTCAGTGAAATAAGCCAGTCACAAAAGGGCACATACTGTATGAATCTATTTCTATGAGGAAAAAAGAAATGACCAGGGACTAGTTGAAGCAACTAACAGGAGTTCCTGTGGTTGCCAGGGGGCTAGCAGGAGTTTTTAATAGGTACAGAGTTTCAGTTTTGCAAGATGAACAATTTCTGGAGGTGGATGGTGGTCATGGTTGTACAACACTGTGAATATGCTCAATGCCACTGGACTGTGTACTTAAAAATGGCTGAGGGGCTGGGGTGTGGCTCAGTGGCAGACTGCTTGTCTAGCATTAGTGATGGCCTGGGCTGAACTCCTAACAACATAGAAAATCAAATAGTTAAGATGGTAAATTTTATGTTATATATGATTTACCACAACTTTTTAAAAAGGAAAAAAGAGAGATATCAGACTGTCTACAAACTTTACAGAAAACTTCATGAAGGTTGAGCAATAAACTTAATCATTCATTTTATTGTTAAAAGAGAAATATCAGCATGGGTCCAAGAGAATGCACTTTCCAATCGCATTTTGTAATGCACTGTCACCTCTCTTTATTTGCTCCTTCTGTCTTCTTTTCTTTAGTTTTGAAATGGATTTGAAATGTGCTCAAATGGGTAAAAATTGCCACTTTAGTCAGATTGTGTCAGGTGTTACAGACACCTAGTAATAGGTTGAAGGTAGCGGGGAGTACACAGTGGGACAGAGGACAGCTGTTGAAAAATACAGCTAGGAGTGCCACCCACCACAGCATCAGAGCAAGACCATGAGAAGGCTCCTGCCAGGTGGCTTAGTTATTAGGAAGGGACACTTATCTTGTCTTCCTCATGGCCTCTACCTAAGGTTTCTGGCACTTCTGTCAATCTGGGAGGTAGACTCAAATGAGCCACTGACTGCTTAGTGAATTTGGACTTGCACCTTTGAAAGTCCATGGCTCTAAGCCTCAAAAATTCTTACCAGAGTAGTCCCTACAATATGGGAATGGTGCTTTTCCCAGGGACCAAATCACATGCTTGGTGAGTGTATGGGTTGAACTAGGACCCCCCTCTAAGATATGCTGAAGTTCAAACATGTACTACCTCAGAATGTGACCTTATTTGGAGTTAATGTCTATAATAGTCAAATTAAAATCAGGTTTCTAGGATCTGTGTGTGTGTCTGTTTCTGTGTATGAATTTCCCCTTTTGTAAGGACACCAGTTAAATTGAATTAGGGTCCACCCTAGCATGCATAAAGCTCTGGGTACACACACACACACACATACACACACACACACACACATGAGTTTGTGGTACTTTGTTGCAATAGCCTTAGAAAACTTATACAGCAGGAAAGCAGTGTCCATCTCAGTGGTCACTCTTTCTCTTATTCTCTGCTAAGTTCAAGAAATGCAAGGAGGGAGAGAAGGCTGGTGACAAAGAGCTTCTTTATCAAAGTACTATAAGTACTTTCTTGGCATAGGGATGTCATCAAGTGCCCTTACCTTAATGATTCACCATTACATCACCAGTGCTTCCCTGGCACAAGCTTCTTAACATATTCTCATCACAAAGGGGAGGAATATTCAGTGCTGAGTGAGAGAGGTGCTGAGCTAAGGAACAGAATGCTCAAAACTGTCATGCAGACTTCGTGCTGCCTAATCAGCAGCACTTGGCTATTGATAAGGTTTTAGTCCATCAACAGCCTCTCACCTCCTCTCAGTTCATTACTGCATGCAGCTAGAGTGCCTATTATGGGAAATATGTACTGCCATTAGTGGCTTGGACATAAAATTATGCTCTGTACATAGTTGGTCAAAGCACCTCTACTCAGCTCATCACGATTTTCAACTAGGACCAAGAAAATTGCCATCTGATTATTCTCTTCAAACCTATCAGTTAGGGAGCCTTTTCCAGTCCAGTGTCTTTTAAAGACTTGACAAAAATAGGTTTTGTCTAAAAAGATTGATCCTGATAAATGAGATGAAGAGCAGTTGAAAGTGTTTTGGGGAACGAACGTCATTTCATCTCATCAAAGTACAGTATCTTCCTCATGAATTCCTTTTAGTTCAATTTCTCTTTAGTAAGTTTCACTGCCTGAATTTGTACAAAATATATAGCAGTTGTGATGGCAATGATATCATGCTGGAAATTAAATCAAATGTGTTGATTATCTATTGGAATACTGACTCTTTTCAAAGGTTGTTTTTGTTGCTATTTTTGTTTAAAGAACAGTTACATTACATAGTAGGATGGTTATAGATGATAATAATATATCAAAATTTTCAAAAAGCCAGAAGAAATGATTTTAAATGTTTTCACCATGAATAAATGATAAATATTTGAGGATATAGATATGATTACCCTGACTTAGACATTATACATCATATACAATTATACAAACATCAGATGATAGCCCAAAACTATCTGTAAATTTTATATATAATACATATATATGCATTATATATATATATATATATATATATATATATCAGTTAGTTAAAAAGCAGATGTAAATTTTATTTTATTTATTTATTTTTTTCAGATCTAAATTTTAAAAAGGAATGGAGTGTTACACAGAAGAACAAGGTGAATACTAAACAAGAAGTTCTTTAATTCTGTGTTTACTAAATTGTTTTCTGTTCTCTATCCTATGCACTCGTGTCTACTCGCTGGCAACTATGCTTGTTATGGTAATAATGCCAAAATACACTTCTTCAGCCCAGACCTCTCCTCTGAATACCAGAGCTGGGAGCCATCTGCCTCCTGCTTACTTCTCCTCAGGTGTCCCTGAAACTCCTTAAACCCTCATCCTATCCCCCACAACCTGCTTCCTTTCCACTACCTAGAATCTCATTGTCTTGCTAAACTCTTGAAAAATCCTTCAATTCTCATCCTCCACACCTTTCCTCACTCCTTTCCCATATCAGTAACCAAAGCTTGTAAACTCAATTCTCTAAATCCCTTGCAAATTCTTACACACCCATTGATCCTCATGCTTGCAGTTATTTAGTATGGTGCACTGAACAAAAAGATATCCATCAGGGACTCATATTTGCTTTGCATGATGCACACAATGGACTCATTCATGGGTGGGTCTCCCCAGGTTTCTGTAGGTACAATGATGTTTTCCTTCACAAGGGTATGTCTAGGGCAAGGGGAAAGGGGGAAGCTCTGCCATGTGGCAGGACAAATTGTACTGGTGCACTGTATCCTTCCACTCTCAGACCCTGCAACTCTACCAAGGGAAGATAGAGTTGGAGCCAAAATACTTCTTTCTCCTTGAAAGGCATCTCCCATGTGCTATCTGGGAGGAAGTGGAAAACAACACAGGTCCTGAGCCTCAGTTAGGAAGTAGATGGAATTTCTTTGGTGCCTCCTCTTCCTTTCTTTATTTTTTTCTGAAGCACCCTAGGCTTATGTCCTTATGCTGGTTGTAGGTGTGCACAACCCTTGATTGCTTCCTAATCCATCTCCTTCAAATGGTTCACTGTACCCTTCCAGTACTGGATCCTAAATTAATTCCTTCCCATTCTCCATCATACATTTCCTCAGTGGGATGGTGAGTGGTTTCAGGTAGCCAACAGAGGTCAATAGTATGCTTATGCTACCCAGCCCCACCCCCACTACTGCTGTCCAGTCTTAGTCTCTAGAGTTTGGGTTATACTACAGAAAAGTCTGTGGTTAATTAATGGTGGTGATGGCATAGATGGATCTTTTTCCCTGTGTTTTGTTTTAACTATTCTCAGTCCTGTGCTAAGAGAATATCAACTTGGATGAGGTTGTCTTTAAAGTAAGATGAGAAGGGCTGGACTGTCGTTTGAGCTTACACCTGTTCCAGTCACTAACGAAACACTAGCCCCAAGGGCATGTCATTCACTTGGCACAGTCCTCTTCCATGCCTATTGGCAGTGAAGTACATTGGTATATGTCCCAGCTATGTAGGAGAACAAGAATGACATGCTGCACCCACTTACTTGAATTTAGCTGCTTACTTAAACTTAAAAAAAAAAAAACAGTTTTAGTTTCAAAGCAAAATTGACAGGAAAGTACAGAGACATTCCCTAAGCTTCCTCCCCTACTCATAGGCACAGCTTTTCCTGATATCAACATTCCCCACCAGAGTAGTCCATTTGCTACAATTGGATTAATTTTTAATTATGATATATGTCTGACATATATGTCTAAAAACATAACAATGCAATCAGTGTTTACATACCCACTAACCAGCTTAAGTAATTAAATTGTACAAATACAATGAGGTCCCCTGTCTGCCCTTCCTCAATTACATTCTCCTGTCTGTGCCCCAAGGTAGTCAGTATTCTGAAATTAGCGATTTTCTTTTGCATCTCTTTCTCTATTTTTTGTTCAATATTTATGTATCACTAAAATATGTCCTCTTATTTACATATTTAATCCTAAGAAAACAGAATTATACTTTTTTATCCTTATACAATATGCTTTACTTACTCATATGCTCTTGAGATATATCCATGTTGATGCATGTGCTTTTGGCTCATGTATTTTAACTGCTCTATAGTATTACATTGTAGGGGTTTACCATAATGTGTTTATCCATTCACCTCTTTTTTGGGTACTAGGAATTTAACCAGGACACTTAACCACTGAGCCACATCCCTCACCCCTTTTTTATTTTTATTTTTTATTTTGAGACAGGGTCTTGCTAAGTTATTGAGGCTGGTCTTGAACTTTTGATTCTCCTATTTCGGCTTCTCAAGTCACTGGGATTAAAGGCATGTGCCACCATGCTCAGGTATCCATTAACCTCTTGATGGTGGATTTTGATGTTTCTCATTTTCTGTCTTCACAAACAGGTATTTGTGTGAACATTCTTGTATATCTCTCAATGCAGGAATTTCTCTAAACATTTTTTTCTCTACTTAAAATGTTTTTATTTTGAAGTGATTTTGGATTTACAGAAAAGTTTCAAAAATAACACAGACTTCTTTTATACTATTCACTCAGCATTCTATAATATTAATATCATATAACCATTGTACAACATTTAAAACTTCAACTAATATTGGCACAATACTATTACTAACCTACAGACTTTATTAGAATTTAAACAGTATGAACAGTGTATTTCAGACTTTATGTTGTGACCCATTAATGCAACAATTATCAATTAGGCTACATATTGAATCACATGGGGAATCATCAGATATTCTAATTTAATTTGTTTGGGTCATGGCTTCAGTAATGGAATTCAAAATCACCCCAGATGATTGTGATATGCAGCCAAAGTTGAGAAACTCTTTATTAATAAATCATGAAATTAGTTTAATTGGTCATGTTTAAGTATTAAAAATGAAATGGAATAGAAAATATCAGAAGGCTTTGCATGCAGGATTTGAGTTCTTGGAGAACTTTTGCTTTAATTATAAACATATATTGAGTTACAGTGTAAAATCAATTTCATATAATGACTCATGAACAAAAAACGTTAAGTCTCTATCCAGGTTATAGATCAGGGAATGAAATTTTTAGGTTACAAAATACATGAATCTTTCATTTTACTGGATGTCACAAAATTGTTTGATAAAATATTTGCACTCAATTTTACACTATGAATACCATGTATTGTCATTTTTTAAAAATATTTTTGCCTATTTGGTGGATGTGAAATTATTTTTTATGTTCAGTGGGCATTTCTCAGGTGACTGAGGTACGGCCATACTATGGAATTCTACTCACCAATCACAAGGAATGAACTTACAATACATAAACTAGACCAGAAAACTCTGCAGAGAATTGTTCAGAGTAGGAGAGCCAATTCTGAAAAGTTACATGCTGTACGATTCTATGTATGTGATATTCTTGGAGTAACAACATGACAGGATAGCAAGTAGGTAAGTGTTTGCCAGGGATTCAGGCAGGGACCAGAGCATCAACACTGGAGGAAGGTGGGTGTGATTATAAGGGCAACATGAGGAAGCATTGTGGTGAGGGAAGGACTACTCATCGTCTGGATGGTGGTCGTGGGTAGTCATCTAGGGGATAAAATTTTATAGAGTTTAATATCCATGCATGTGAACACACACATACACACACACACACACTACTGCCCAAGTTTCTGACAGAGCATTGATGTCTAAAATAGATATCAGTACACTAAATAACAACTCATTTTTTCTTAAATGGGCAAAAGATATGAAAAGCAATTCCCAAAGAGGAAGCCTGATTGATATACATGATCTATTTTGAGTTGATTTTTATATAAAGTGTGAGGTTTCGGTCTATCATTTTTTTTTTTTTTTTTTTTTTGCCTAGGGATGTCCAATTGCTTTGGTAACATTTGTTGAATTTTGCACCTTTGCCAAAAAAAAAAAAAAAAAAGGGCATACTTATGTAGGCCTCTTTGGATTTTTAACCTATCTATTTCAGGCTTTTACTGCTCCAGGCTACAATATACATTGCCTTAATTTCCTCAGAGATATATAAAAAGTGAATCATTATTTTGTAATTATACCAACATTGTAATTAACAAGGATTTCACAACAATACCTAATTAAACACTGATCATGCAGTGTGAATTTAACTTGATCACTGCTGGTTTCTCTCAACTCCTCAGGGGGCTAATTCTAACAATTAAATTAGCCTGAATCCTTAGATAATTGTGAGATGAATCCGAAATTATATGTATAAAAATATGAAATTTTACTTTCAAAGTCTAAAAAAGTAAACTTCAAAACTAGTAGATCATAGAATTGTCAGAAGGGAAAACAGCGGGTGGAAGTGGCCTGGTTTTGAGGTTCTGCTGGCAAATGAAACTAAAAGTCCCTTCCTATTTTATGTACCAGACCTTTACTTATATATAGTTATGTTGCCCTGCACAGAAGTTGTGTTGTTGGAAGTGTGTGTGCATACCACCTTATTATGTAATGTGTAGCAAGAGTCATTTCTAGTTTAGGAGATAACAGACCTAGTATCTAGTCCTACTTCTGTCTCTAACCCTCTGTGAAACCTCATGATCTTTGGACTTCTTTCAGCTCAATAAAATGGAGTTGAGGTTAGCAAGTATCTTCAAGTCCTAATGCCATGACAGGCCCTGTGAGCTCTACTGACAGGAACAGTACACAAATATTACTTTCAACTTAATTTCTAGGTTATAAGAGTTACTACAATTGATGGGACACTTTAATTTTCGCAGTTTCCTTGTGATATAATTTCCATTTTACAAATGTGGAAATTAAGGTTTTAAGATGTCAAGTTTAGATGGTCAGATTAGCTCAATTTGATCTGGGCTTAATATGTAAGGCAGGGTGTTGATCTGATATCTGATATTCTACCAAGGGTAGAATTTTCACAGCAGAAGAAAATAACAGTAGTTAGATATATTTATTAGCCTCTTTTCCTATTCTGTCTTTCTCCTTTACAGTTCCACTGTCTCCCTTCTTAGTCCTGTTGAATTATTTTTATGTGGTGCTGAATTCAACCTGTTTCTGCTCATGGGGGATATGAGTTTATAATTTTCTTATAATGTCCTTGCCTGGTTTTAGTTTTACTGGATAAACTAGCTTCACCAAATTAACCATAATATGTTTTCTCTTCTATTTTCTAGAAAAGATTGTATTAAGTTCGTTTTAATTCTTGAATGGTAGAATTTTCAAGTGAAACAACCTAGGCCTGGAGATGTCTTTTATGGGAATTTTAAAATTATGAATTTAATGACTTACTAGTATTAGGTACTATTAAAATTATCTATTTTATACTGAATGAATCATGGTAGTTAGTGTTTTTCAAAAAACCAATCTATTTGTCTAAATAATCAAATTTATATGTCTAAAGTTTTGGTATTCTCTTATTATCATTTTGATGTCTGTAGGCCTGACAAGATATGCTGTTTCATTTCTAATGTTGATCATTTGTGTTTTCTGTCTTTTTAATTTTTTGGTCAGTTTTGCAAGAGGTTTGTCAATCTTATCGATCTTTGCAAAGAACCAATTCTTTTTTAAAATTGATTTTTCTGTTGTTTCTACTTTTTTCAGTTTCATCAATTTCTGCTCTCATCATTATTATTTCCTTCCTTCTGTTTTGCTTGGGGTTTATTTTGATGTTTTCCAAAGTTTTTTTTTTTTTTTTTTTCATTTGCAGTTCTGAGGATTGAACCCAGGGCCTCACACATGCTAGGCAAGCACTCTACTCCTGAGCTACACCCCCAATGCCTCTAAGTTCTTGAGGTGGGAACTTAGGTTATTGATTTGAGACTATTTCATTTTCTCTAACATATACATTTTCTAATATATGCATTTCCCTCTCAGTTGTTTATTTGTGTGTTATAAATTCTTATATGCTATGGTTTCCTTTTCATTCAATTTGATGTATTTTTTTTTAAATTTCCCTAAGACTTCCTTTTTGACCTGTGCTTTATTTAGAAGTGTTTTGTCTAACTTCCATGTATTAATAGATTTCTCTATAGCCTTCTCTTATTGACATTTAGTTTAACTCCATTTTGGTCTGTTAAAACACTACATGATCTGAATTATTTTAAATTTTTTGAGGTTTGTTTTATGGCCCAGAATGTACTCCATCTTGGCATAGGTTTCATGAGTCCTTGAGATCAGATAAGATTAGCCCTCTGGCTTTATTCTCTTTTTCTAAAAAAATTGGCTATTGAAGTTTTTGCCTATTTATTTGACAATTTAATCTGATATCTACTAAAACCTTGTTGGGATTTTTATTGTGATTACATGGCATCTACAGATCACTTTGGGGAAAATTTGATATCTCAATAATATTATATTTCAAAACATGGACTTGGTATATAAATTCATTTAGTTAGAACTTCTTTTATTAATTTCATCAGAATTTTGTGATTTTTTTCAGACTTATAGTTAACTATTTAAATTTTGATACATTTATAAATAGTACTTTAAAAAGTCTTAATTCCAATTGTTCATTACCAATGCATGAAATAAAAATTAATTTTTATATGTAAGTCTTTTATTGTCAAATTGTAAAAATTAGTAATTCTAAGAAACTTCTGATAGATCTCTGTGATTTTTCTATGTAAACACATCATTGCAAGCAGAGAGTGTTTCATTTCTTCCTTTTTTATCTGTTTGAAAGTGCTTCTGTCTTTTATTTGCCTTATTTCATTGACCAATACAATGTTAAGTAAGAATGGTGATAATGCACATCCTTTTCTTTTTCTGATTTTAGGGAGATAGCATTCAGTTTTTTACATTGAGAATGCAGATCATATTGTTTGTGCTCTGTATCAGGCTATTCCTAGTTGTGCAGAGTGTTATAAGGAATAGATGTGGAATTTTACGCAGCTGTTTGCAAAACTCCAGTGGATCATATGCTATTTTTCTTCTGTTAATATGGTGAACTGATTGTTTTTTTTTAATGCATAACCAGTCTCATGTTCTTGGCATAAACCCCATTTAGCAGTGTTGTACTATTCTTTAATATATGTTGCTGGATTATACTTGACATTATTTTGTTAAGAACTTTTGAATTTTTACTCATAAGGAATATTGGTTTGTGGTTTTTCTTTTCCAATAAGTCTTAGTTTGGGTACAAGGACAATTTTGACCTCATTAAATGAATTGGGAAACCTTTTTAGTTATATTACAAAGGGGAATTAATGTTATAGATGGAAATAAGGTCACTAACCTGGAGATGGGTGAGATTATTCTAGTTTTTCAGGGTAAAACTAATGTAATCAGAGAGGTCCTTATGAGTGAAAACGGGAGGCACCACAGAGAGAATCAGATAGATTGGCGGTGTGAGAAGAACTGGGCCCAGCATTTGTGATTTTGATGATGGAGTAATGTTATAAAAGACAAGGATGACAGGAGTCCTTTAAAAAGTAGAAAGAATAAAGAAATGAATTTTCCAGTACAGTCTTCTCAAGAGACAGAAAAAGAAAAAAGAAAGGAAGAAAGAAAGAAAGAAAGAAAGAAAGAAAAGGGGAAAACACAGAAAAGAAAGAAAGAAAGGAAGAAAGAAAGAAAGAAAGAAAGAAAGATAGATAGAAAGAAAGAAAGAAAGAAAGAGAGAAAGAAAGAAAGAAAGAAAGAAAGAAAAGGGGAAAACACAGCTCTCTAGATACTTTCTTTTAGTCCAGACAGACCCAGTTTGGATTTCCCAGAACTGTAAGATAATAAGTTTATATTGTCTTAGTTCATCAAATTTGTAGTGATTTATTATAATAGCTATAAAAATTCATATATGGGCTTTGATATTTGTAGAGCTACTCAGGATAACTTTGTGTTATTATTTTCAGTCTTACCCTTTTTTATCTCAAAGTGTTTTTTTTTTTTGTATAATTGAGAAATTAGCTTCAAATGATGGTTTACAATGTAGAGGTGATCATACCTTTTACCAACACTCAGGATTTGAGTTGGGTTTACCTTTAGAGGTAGGTAATCTTTGGCCAGTTCTTAAAATTTTAGTTGCAGATTATTAAGAATACAAATAACAATAAATGTTGGTGAGGATGTAGGAAAGAAGGTATACACTCATACATTGCTAGTGGGACTGAAAATTGGTGCAACCACTCTGGAATGCAGTGTGGAGATTCCTTACAAAATCTGGAATGGAACCACTGTTTGACCCAGCTATTCCACTTCTAGGTCTATAACCAAAGGACTTCAAATCAGCATACTACAGTGATGTAACCACATCAATGTTTATGGCAGCTCGATTCAGAATAGCTAAGGTATGGAACCAACATAGGTGCCCTTCAACAGATGAATAGATAAAGAAAATGTGGTGTATATACATAATGGAATATTACTCAGCCATAAAGAAGAATGAAATCATGGCATTTGTAGGTAAATGGATGGAGTTGGAGAATATCATGCTAAGTGAAATAAGCCAACTCCAACAAATCAAAGGCTGAATGTTCTCTCTGATATGCAGATGCTAACACTCAATAAGGGGGAGGGGGAGAATAGATATTCATTGGATTAGAAAAAGGGGAATGAAGGGAAGGGAGGTAGGTGGGAATAGGAAAGATAGTAGAATGAAATGGATATAACTTTCCTATGCTCATATATGAGACCAGTGTAATTCCATATCATGTACAACCACAAGAATGGGAAGTTATGCTCCATGTATGTATGATATGTCAAAATATATTCTACTGCCATGTATAACTAAAAAGAACAAATAAAAAAGTAATTTGGCAATAGATTCAGCAACAGATGTCATTTTGAGAGATATTTGAAATGTAGAAGTCTAATATGATCTGGGCAAATTAGTTTACTAAATGTAAAACATTCCACATAATTCAATTTTAATATTAATTTTATAAATATAGGAATAGGTCATGTCATTGCACACTGTAAAAAATTTGGGTTGCAGTTCTCTACTACTTTAAAAATCAATCCATAATTCATATATCATTAAATCTATCCATTTTAAGTAAGCACTTCAGTAATTTTCATTGTGTCCACAAGGTTGTGCAATCATCCCCATTCTCTAGTTCTAGAATATTTTCATCATGTGCAAAAGAAACCCAGTCTTCCTTTCATCCAGTCACTGGCAACTACTGAACTACTTTCTGTTCCTATGGATTTGCCTATTCTGCAGTAAATGTAATCCTACAATATGTGGCTTTTTATGTCAGACTTCTTTCACTTAGCATGTTTTCAGGGTGAATCCATATTATAGCATGCATTAGTACTTCATTCACTTTTATGGCTGAATAATATCCCCCTGTATGAAGGTAGCATATTTTGTTTACCCATTCATCATTATTCAAATGGACATTTGAGTGTCTTCCATATTGTGGCTATTATGAATAGTGCTGTTATGGACATCTTTGTACATGTTTTTGTGTGGATATGTGTTTTCAATTCTCTTCAATTACTGATTTCAATTACAGTAGCTAGTAGTGGAATTTCTGAGTCATGCTATTTCTGTTTAATTTTTTGAGGAACGGTGAAACTGATGTTGGTAATGTAATTTTGAGTTTCCTGGTGAAAAAAAAATGAATCATGCAGCTAGGACAATGTTATCAATCTGTCCAATTCCGCCCTGCAGTGTTCCTCAGGCGTTGATGAGAATGAATGGCATTTTAAGAATGTCAGACAAGACAGAAAGCCTATTTCCCTGGGGCCTCTTCAAAGGCCACTCTAAGCAAGAAATGAGGGTACCTGGCTCTGAATGAATTTGACTTGGGTGGACAATGCCACCCTCCTCTTCATGGAGTTTTGATTTCTATCCATGAAGCAAAATTGCACAGTTTGCCATTGAGCTGTCAACAATTAAGAGACCTGGCCCGTCTAGAAGCCAAAAAGTTTGGCCAGCTTTGAGTGCACAAAGGTAGCTGTGTCATTTGTCATCAAGACCAAACTGAAACCTACTCTTAAATCAAATGGTGGCCTCAGTTATCAGGTTTTTTTTTCTCTTCAACAGGTAATGTTCTTTCTAATATCCATCATCAGCTGGCAATTCCCTCAGAGCCCAACTGCCACCACTGGCTTCCCACAAGCCTCTCAACTCCCCGCCCCCCCCCCCCACACTCCTCCTGCTCTTGAGGCTGATTGGCTGGGTTGTGTGGGCGGAGCCAAAAGAGTCCCCCAATGAGCAGATCCATGGTCTCAAAGGGCAGGGAAACAGCCCAATGAGCTTCACCGCAGAGGAGCCAATCAGCTAGGTGTTGCTGGGGCCGCTGTGAGCCAATCATCAGCTGGCAGCTGGAAGTTTGCTGGGGCCCCTTCAGCTGTGGCTCTCAACAATCCATGTCTTTTACAAGTCCATGAATCCATAAATGTACTCTCTAGTCTTGGAATTCAAATTGGAGTACTTTGATTTTTCACCAAGAAGATCTGACTACTTTTACATTTAGAATCACAGAATCTCTGAGCTGGAAAGTAATTAACATCTTTAATTGAGCTCCCTCAGTCAACAGGCTGGGAAACTGAGGCTCAGAAAGGAATAACTGCAGAGGCCATGATCACTCTTCAGATTTCAGAAGAGATGTCAAGGGGCAGAGGAAGAAGATAAATCTTCAAAGCTTGGGAATAGAACCCACAGCATCTTTGGGTGGGCTCTGAGGAAGCTGCCCACACTTTTTTTTTTCATTCCAGACTTCTTTGGCTTCAGAGACATGCAAGTGAGATGGCTAATGAGGAATCATGCTGGGGGAAGAAGACTCTGCCAATCAAGTTGTGGAAGTCAGACAAGACTGGGCAGGAAGCCACTTAAGTGGTTTTTGAAAAGTGATTTAATAACAGGTTGTGGCTCTGATCCCTCCTTTATTTAAAATATCTACTCTTGAGAATATCAATTTGGGAGTACTATACACACTTATCAAAAATAGGTACAGATAGATATGCAGAGAACATGAGGAGATACATTCCTCTCCAGAAATGGGCAACTGAGAAAGTCCATTGGAACAGATCCCTTTTGTTATGGTTACCATTGTCCTTCATTTTGCAAATGAAATAAGAGACCAGGAAGCATTAGCACTGGCACTGAAATCCAGCTATGTGCTGGGTCTGTGCAAGGATGGTGTCACAAGTATCAAGTGAAGAAAATACGAAAACATAATCTCTAGGAGTATGTCACAGAGGCGACCTTCAGGAAAGGGTATTGAACTCAAATTTTATGGAATGAACTGCAGAAAGCTCTGAGTCCATTAGGTAGAACTCACAGTGGCCAATAATGCCCATGTGTTCAGATGGGCATTATTGAATTGAGCTGGGGTATTGTACTGGTATTTGTAAAGCACTCTAGGATCTTCATCTGTACAGCTCTCTGGGCTTACCTATAAGGTCTCACAATGAGTGGAGAGAGTATAGCTAACATTGGGGGGCGGGTTAGTATTCAACTGAAAAATTCTGCAGTGGTAACCAGTTGAACCTGGATGGCAATTAAATATGGGCACAAATCAACCTGTTTTTATGTTTTTCTTATTATTTGGCAACATATCTGGCTGAAGCTAGGAACAACAGAAGGCATTGGGACTAATGGGAATTTTCCTGGGAGCTTTGTTCTTGAATTGCTAGAAGACCACAATGGTTACACAATGGTGCACAGATAAAACAACTGGGGAATTTCAACAATTCAGTGATAGGAAAGGGAAAAGTAGCCAAGGCTGGAGACAAAATACCCTGAGGCTTCTTGGGGATGATTCTATCAGATTAAGCTAGACTCTCAGGGCTAATAGAACTGGCTTGAGATGTGTCACTTTTGAAATGAGTGCCCTGCCTCTAGCCAAGGTCTTACAAAGAAAAGGTACTTAACAAATATTTGAAGAATGTGTCCAATTGGAGATTCATGGATTAACAAGGACCACAAAGAACTTTATAGGTTATATTATTTAATGTAATAGAAATTAAAACTGAGAACATTTAAATATATTTTTAGACATTTGAAATAACATTTTAATGAAAATAACCATATTTTCCAAGTGAAAAAAAAAACAGTGAGAAGAATGGCAACATTTTATATCTTTGCAAATTTCTGTAACTTCTGGTTTAATCCAGACAGCTGAATTTTCCTTTCCTGTTTCTCCCTTCAGTAGACTGTGATATCAATTATCATGTAGCCTTTTGAAAACTCTGTAGCACACTCTTGAGAGGATAAAAAGCAAATAGTGTCTTATTGTTATGAAAAAAACCTTGATCTGGTGGCCCTTAAAATCTCTTAAACAGCCCCAGAGGTCTGCAGAACCACTGTTCTAGGGCATAGGTCTAGGAATGTAATTATAGAGTCCATAGTGTATGCACATTTTAAACCTTGCTAAATATTCTAAATTGCTCTTCAAAGAGATAATACTGATTTATATAACCAGCAGCAGTATTTTACAGTTCCACTTTCTCACATCTGAATCAATTTGATGTTATCATTACTTTAAATTTTACCTATCTGAGGAGTCTATTTTTAACTTTCATCTCCCTGATTACTAGTCTTTTCAGAAGTTTATTCTGGTTTCCTCTTCTACAAATTGTGTTTTTATTTTTCACACTTTTTATAGTTTTTTCAGTGCTGGGGATGAAACCCAGAGCCTTGCATATGTCATACAAGCACTCTACCACTGAGCCACATCCCTAGCTCAGATATTTTTTTCAGGATCAATTTGTGTTTATAAATCCCAGATACTAATCCTTTGTCACAGTATTGCTTCATATTGTATTTTCTCCAGATATCTTCTGATACACAGAAAATTTTATTTTGAATGTAATAAAAATCATCCATAGTTTTATAGATTACAGGTATTGAGTTTTACTTAAGTATTTCTTTCTTACCCTGCAGTCATAAAAATATTCTTCTAATTTTTTTTCTAAGAATTTTAAAGATTTTATTTTCACAATAAAAATAAGCCTGAAAATTAGCAAAGATTTTTGTCATTATGTTAGATAAAATATACTTCAATACTTTTTATCCTTTTACATAAAGATAACCAATGATGTATGATTATATACTGAAAATTCCAACATCTCTTCTCCCTCATTTCCATCTCTGGGGAAATTTTTCTAGAATCTCTATTCTGTTCCCATAGTCTGAGTTTTCCAGCATTATTTCTGTTCTTCAAAATAGTTTGCTTATTCTTAGCACTTCACTGGTAAAATTTTCAGGAGGTATATAATACATACAAAAGAATTTATACATTGTTCATGTACAGTTTAAATTATAACATGAACAATTAACTAGTACGTGGGGCCCCCATAAAGCTATACCCAATCACATCACTCTTCATCCTTGAAACACTATAGGCAAATACTAGTCTTCAGGTTACATTAATCTGCTTTTCTTTACAGTTTAACCAACTTTTTATGTTTGTCCCACAATATATTGTTTGTTGTTGCCTGTTCATTAGCCTTATATAAATGGAATCATTTCTTCTTTTTTCCATTTTCTCTAATGACTGGCTTCTTTAGTTCATTGCATTCCTAATATTCAGCTTTGTGTGATGACTGTGGTTGGAGCTCAACATTTTTCCTACTGCCTGGTGTTGCTGTGTGAATATATGATAATATAATCCTCTATTAGCAGACACTTAGGCCATTGTTTCCAGTTTATGTGCATTGCAAATGAGCCTGCCATGGCTATTGTACATGCTTGTAGATGAACACTCGAGTGAGTTTTTCCAAACTAAGGAATATATGGATGCATAAACTGGAACCCATTATCCAAGTGTCTGTTGGTAGTATTAGACTACTAACTGCAGGTCACCTTGTGTGGCTCCTGATCTTATAGGGAATACTTTTGAATTGTCATGGTTAATGATGAATTTATGTTTCCTTTTCCTTTTCTTAGAAGCCATTTATCAGATTAAAGACATTCTCTTCTATTTCTGCTTTGGCAAGAATTTGTATCATGCGTTAATTTCAAATTGTGTTGAATGCTGTTCATCTTTTTAGGTGATTATTTGGATTATCTTCATTGTGTTACTGAGATGAATTCCATTAATTGATATTCTAACCTTGAATACTAGTATTAACCTTATGGGGTAACATTTGTTTAGGATGTCTGCATCTATGTTCATAAGGGATGTTGATCAGTAGATATTTTTTAATTACAATATCTTTGTCTGGTTTGGGTAGCAGAGTAGGGCTAGCCTCATAAATATTTGGGGGGCACACTTCCTCCTCTTCTGTTTCTGCTATTATCTCTTCTTTAATGTTTAGGTAGAATTCACCAGGGAGGTTATTGGGCCTGAAGTTTTCCTTGTGGGAGGATTTTAAGTATGAATTCAATTTATTATATATCACACTACATATTAATTTACTATATATAATATATATAACATATATAATATATAAAAACTATATATAACACACACACATATACATAAAAAGTTATATTTATAAGATTTAACTTAGATATCATATATTACTCTTGTATATTAGGTATTATATGTCAGATATATATATATATTTGTAAATTCAGGTTTTCTTTTGTATATGTGTAGAATGTGGAGTGATGTTTCTTCTTTCATGTCTGATTTTGATGACTTGCACCTTCTCTTTGCATTTGTCATTAGTGTCAAAAAACTAACCTTCCTAAAGGCTAGCTTTTGGATTCATTAATTTTGTCTATTGCTCTTTTGTTTTTCATTTTATTGATTTCCACTTTGCTTTTTATTAACTCCTTCTTCAGCTTACTTTTGGTTTCATTTGTTGTTTTTTTCCCTGATTATTTACCTGTAGAAGCTAAGAAACTTCCTTTTCAATAAAGATTTTTAATTATATAAATATCCTTCTGAATACTGATTTATTAGCATCTCACAAATTTTGCTATGGTGTATTTTCATCTTCTTTATTTTTACTTAAAAATCGAATTATCTTTTGAAAGGATTTATACAATAAGAAAATGACACATACTCACTCAAATAGTTACCATTTCCAGTGCTATTCATTCTTCTGTGTACATCCATATTTATATCTGGTATAATTTTCCTTCAGTGTGAAGGCTATCTTTCAATATTACTCATAATGTTGTTCTGTTGGTGATTAATTCTTCTGGCTTTGATGTGTCTGAAAAGATCTTTATTTTGCCCTTATTTTTGAAAGATATTTTCCCTGGGTACAAAATTATAGGTTTGCTGACTGTTTTGCTCACTACTTTAAGGTCATTGCTCCAATGCCCTCTTGTATTATTTCCAATGAAAAATCTGTTACCTTCATTTTATTCCTCTGTATATAACAGGTCTTTTCTTTCTGTGGCTGCTTTTAAGATTTTTTTCTTTTAATCACTTGTTTTGAGCAACTTGGATCTGATATGCCCCCGATGTAGTTTTCTTCATGTTTTTTGAAATTTGGTTCCATTGAACTTGCATCTATGAGTTTATATTTTCATTAAATTTGGAAAAGTTTTGGTTATTATGCCCTCAAGGTTTTTTTTTTCATTCCTCTCATGTTTTGGGGACTCCATTTTATATATTAGACTGCTTGAAGTTGTCCCACACCTTACTAATTGTCTTTTCTCTGTCCTTTCTTTCTGTAGTGTTTTTCCCTCTGTCTCATTTTTCAATAATATCTATTGCTATGTGTTTCGATCTGAAATTTCAACTCTCCCATTAATCCCATTCAGTGTATTTTTCACCTGTGGCACTATAATTTGCATCTCTAAAAATTCAGTTTAGGTCTCCTTTTATGTCTGCCATGTCATTACATAATATGTTAATTCTTGTTTGTACCTTTTGGAATATATAGAATACAGTTGGAATAAATGCTTTAATATCTTTAATACTTTTAACAGCTGTGTTAGTTCTGGGTTGAACTGAATCAGATACTTTTTCTCCTCATTTAGTCATTTTTTCCTGCTTCTTTATGTGTCCGGTGATGTTTGGTTAAATGCCCCATTATCGTGCAATTTACCTTGATGTGTGCTGCATATTTTTAAAAACAGCTTGTTGAGTTATGCACATGCCATGGAACTCATCCATTTAAAATATAATTCAATGGTTTTTAGTATATTCACAGACATCTGTAATATCACTACAATCAATTTTAGAATACTTTCATCACTTGGGAAAAATACAACCCTTTATGCTTTAGCGATTCTCCCCTTTCTTCACAGGCCATGAACAACTACTATGCTGCTTTCTTTATATATTGTCTATACTGAATTTTCAAGTGAATGGAATCATATAATAAATATGTGGGCTTTGGTAACTGGCTTCTTTTACTTGGTGTAATGTTTTTGAAGTTCATTCAAGTTGCATTGTGTATCAGTATTCTCTTTTTTTTATTGCCCAAATAGTATCTCCTTGTATAGAGATAGCATATTTTGTTTATATATTCATCCACTGAGTTGTTTTCACATTTTGTCTATTATAAATAATGCTGTTATAAATATTCATATAGCATATATAAGTTTTGTGCGGGTATGTTTTCATTTCTCTTGGGTACATACTGAGTAATACAATAACTGGATCAAATGGTAACTCTTTAATTGTTTGAGGAACTGCCAAACTGTTTTTCAAAGTGACTGCACCATTTTTTGATCATATTAGCAGGATATGAAGGATCTGTTTTCTCTGAATTCTTGTTATTCTGACTTTTTATTCTAACCATTCTAGTGGGTGTGAAGTGGAATCTCATTGTGGTTATGAAGTATTTCTTTCATGATACTGAACATCTTTCAAGTGATTATTAGCCATTTGTATATTTTCCTTGGATGAATGTCTATTCAGTTTCTTTGCCCACTTGTCAATTGTGCTATATGTTTTTATAACAGCTATTAATGTGTTCTAAATACAATGATTTGCAAATAAATGTTTTCTCCATCACGTGGGCTATCTTTTCACTTCCTTGATGGTGTCATTTGAAGATAAAATGTTTTTAAATTTTTTAAACTTTTTTAATGTTTATATTTCTTTTGTTGTTTATGCTTTGGTGCCATACTTAAAAATAATCTTCTAGTTCCTTTCCAATCAGAAAAGAGACAGAAAATGAGTACGAGGCTCAGAGAGGTAGAGGCTGGATGGAGGTGGCCAACTGTCTCCAGAGCCAGAGAGGAAGGGGAGCCTTGAGTGGGCAGAACTGAAGTGGGTGAGTCTCCATACCAAGTCCAGAGCAGATGGAACCCAAAACATGCAGCCCAGGACCCATCAGGAGTGCCAGGACCAGCGACCTGAGGGCAAAGCTTCCAGAGAGAAAGCTCAAGCAGGGCCTCAGGAGCTGCCATGGGGGCCAGATGATAGTATCTTACAAGGGCCAGGCACAATGGCACACGCCTGTAATCCCAGTGACTCTGGAGCCTAAGGCAAGAGGATCACAAGTTCAAAGCCAGCCTCAGCAACTTACTGAGTCCCAGTCTCTACATAAAAACTAAAAAGGGCTGGGGATGGAGCTCTGTGGGATAGCATCCCTGGGTTCAATCCCAAGTACTGAAAAAAAAAAATGGCAGCACAGTTTGGGCAAACTATAGGTTCATAGATCAATAGAACAAATATAGTCAATAAATACACACACACATAGACAATTGATTTTCAAAAACGATGCAAAGTGAATGTAATGGAGAAATGATAGCCTATTTAACCCTTAGTGCTACAACCATGGGATAGTCAGTTCATATGCATAAACATTAAATTCAACTCATACCATATAAAAAATTCAGTAAAAAATTTAGTAAAAATGTAACTGCTATAAGAATGAAACTTTTTAGAAGATACAATCTTTGTGACATTGGATTAGGCAAACAATTTTTAGACATGTTACTAAAAGTATAAAAGTTGAATGAATAAAAGGATAAATTGGGCCTCATCAAAATTTAAAACCCCTCTATGAAAAATGCTACTAATGAAATGAAAAGACAAGCTGTGGATTTGGAGAAAATATTTCAAAACACATATCTGATAAGGGACTTAAAAACAGAGTATATATTTTAAACTATGAAAAATCAGTAATAAGAAAATAAACACCCTAATAAAATCTTCAGAAAGATTTGAAAACAGAATATTGGATGGCAACCAAGCTTATGAAAAGATGGGCTCAACATCATTAGTCATCACAGAATTGTGAATTAAAGTCACCATGAGATGCGCTTATCAGAGTGGCTGCAATTCTGTGTGCTAAAAGGAGGCAGAACAACTGGAACTCTCATATATTGCCAATGGGAATGCAAAATGGCGCAGCCACTTTGAAAAATATTTTGGCCGCTGCTTCTAAAGTTGAACCTGCAGTACCTTTCTACAGCCCAGTTATCTCTCTCCTAGGTGTTTGCTCAAGAGAAGTGAAAACTTATGTTCACACAAAACCCTGTATGTGAATGTTTGTAAAGGCTTCACTTGTAAGCCTCAAGACTAGAAACAACACAAATGGCCTTCAACAGATGAAAGGGTAAAAGCAGAGTGGTACTGTCATAAATGGAATGCTAGGCAAATATAAAGTAATGAAGTACTAATACGCAGAATCCACATTGATGAATCTCAAATACATCATGCCAAGTGATAGAAGTCACCCTCAAATGGTTATATACTGTATAATTTCATTTATATAACATTCTGCAAGAAGAAAAACAAAAATGACAGAAAAGAATGAACAGTTATCAAAAGTTGGGGCTATTGAAAGGGTTTGACTACACAAAGCATAACAGTATTTTAGGGCTATTGGGAATGTTCTGTCTTGATTGTAGTGGTAATTACACAACCCTATGCGTTCATCAAATCTTGTAAACTTATGCACTAAAAAGGGCTCATCACAGAGGTAAGGGTATAACTCAGTGGTAGAGCACTTGCCTGGCATGCTTGACACTCTAGACTTGGTCCCAGCACTACCAAAAAAGGAAGAAAGAAGGGAGGAGAAGGAAGTGGGAAAGGAGGAGAGAAGAAAAAGGAAGGAAAAAGAAGGAAGAAGGAAAAAGGTAGAAGAAGGAGGAGAAGAAGGATGAATTCTCTGTGTAACAGAAGACAGCTTTGAGCTGTGACCAAATGTAAAATGGAAATTTTTGCAAAAATATTTTTCAAATGTGCCTAGTGCACAAATTTAACCAAATAGACTTTTCTTGGTTTCTCTAGTTTGCTCCAGGTGTCTCTGAGGGTTTTGTTATGAGAGCAGCTTTAGAAAGTTACAGCTTCTAACCTCAGACCTCCAGATTCTATCTTTACACAAGCTGAAATCAGTCATTGTTATTTTAGAAGCTTGAAGCTTAAGGATTCCCTCAGAACTCTTATGGGGCCCATCAAAAGGAATCAGCCTACCCTGGACTCTGCTCTCCTGTTCTGTCTCAATTTTGTAAAGTGCCAAGGATATTCAAGAATTATGGTAACTTGTCAGACACAGAGAAAGACTACATCTGTCCCAGGTCCTTGGGGCTTCCAATTCTCATTATTAACTTTGATAGAAACTTTCCAGTAGGGTCAAGTTGGACAATAGTCCATAAGCCATTGCCTTTACATGGACTGCAGTAATAGAAATCAGCTTCAGACTTTGTAACTGCTCATAGGTTCTCTTAATAATGCACCATGAAATGAGTACCTCTAATTAGCCAGCCATGGGGTTTTGCTGCAACAGGAGAACTGCCAAATGCAGTTCATTAAACCTTAGGGGCCTGCTTCTATTTAGTCCCAGGCCTCTTCTGCTCTTCCCCACCTCTAGCATACAACCCCAATACTTCCTCCCTTCCAGCCCTCCTAGTTATGCCTGTTTAATCTTCCCATTCTTTTGTTTGTTTTTCTTGTGCCTTTTCTTTCCTTTCCTTTCCCTTTTTTCCTTTCTTGTTTTTCTTTCTTTCTTTCTTGAAAAAGAAAAAGACAAAATCTAGGGGATTAAGCATGCTCATGTGGGGCTCTACCACTGAGCTCCACCTTCAGACCATCTTATAAAGTCAAATTCCCATCACTATCCTCCAGGATGTCCTCTTGAGACTTTTTCCCTGAAACAGTGTCTCGCTGTATTTACTATCCCAAGTGATACAAATGCCCCCATCTTAATATTATTTCTACACTATGAATGATATAAGGAAAAGGCAGGGTTTAAGTCATCCCTGTTCTAGTCCACCCCTCCTCATCTTCCATCTCCAACTCCACATTCCAACTCAGGATATACCATGGGGACCTCTTCAGAATGGGCAATCAGAAAATGCTACCGACAGAGAAATCCAGAAGTCAAGATGAGCAAATGAAATTCTGCTGTGTGCATTTGCCCATGGGAAATTAGACAGGTTTTGAATATATTCTGTATGCATTCGAATATCTAATATTGTTTTTTAAGTGTTTAGAATTTCAATATATGAATTTCAGTTATAATTATGACTTCTAAACTCTATGGATTTCTTCCACACAGAAACAAAAACTTTTCAGCAAACACCAATGAACATCTACTTGAATTTGAAAAACTTGTGGATTCTAATTGTTTAAAGAATACTTCAAAAGCAGAAGGGAATTGATCAGTATGTAATGCAAAGAGCTCATCTGATTACAGGTGAGACACACAATTCCCTGTACAAATGATAGCAAAAGACTGCACCGTCAATTAGACAAGGGAACACAAATCTGGAAGTTTTATTCAGACCTTATCTGATTTGAAGCCTGAATTATTTACTGTTGAGATTTGTAAGAGATTAGAGCTCTCTGCTTAAACACTAAATCAAGCTTAACAGGAAGAGATATTGCAAATAAACAATGTTCCCTCAAACTATGTTTTTAATTTTTTTATTAGAAAGGAAATCTATCTGAGCTTTTTATTGCAGACATTGATGGCTCTATAAATTTTTATGAGACACGTACTAGAATTCATGTGCCTTGTAGGAAGAGAAAGTGATCGGCATTAACTTAAGGCTATAGCATGGCTTACAAAGCTCCGAGCTAGTGTCCAGGAACGTGTGGGTTCTGGGTCCAGCTCTCCTGCTGACTTGGACAAGTGCCTTCTCCTCCTTGGGCCTTAGTTTTCACATCTAGAGACGATGAGCCTATGTGTTTATTTTCTTTTGATGAACCTTGGGCAACAAACTATAGTTAAGTTGCAGTTCTCCCACTGTTTTATGTCATTGTTTGATATTTAGTTTATTTTCAACCATACTCAATAATTTTTAAAAATACTAACAACTTCAAAGATTGATATGATGTCAATATTTCTAAAATATCTCTGGCATTTTCTGTCCTGGAATGCATTAACCTTCTCATCATTTCAATGAGTCAATAATTAAGTCAAATAAAATGTCAGACTTCTATCAATTTCCTCAGTTGCATTTGTTACTATGGAGAAACACCATTGAAAGAATTAAAGCAATATCCCTCAACTTCGTCAATCTTCATCTGTACTCGGAATCCATAGTTTAATACATGCCTCTGCCATGATGTGGCAGTGAGGGACCAAGAAATTTTGGGCATTGAAACATGCTTGGATTGCTACCACTCAGAATCTGGTGAATATACTATTGACATCAGTAGATGATCCCTCTGTGGACCTTAACATGATATATTGTGCTCTAATGTTTTAGGATCTAACCAAGAGTGGCCTGGTCACCAGGTCTAGAAATAACATCCTGAATTGGACACATAGATAAGTTATCTGTGTCAGAGGAAATCACCTACCTTTTAACCCATATTTTGGCTTCATGTATCTGGGCCTTATTGAAGTGGGATGTATTCAACTTGAAGGGCCATTTTTGTTCCTTTGCATTGATTGATTATCCAAAGACAGTTTCCTTCTAAGAATTTGTGAGCTTCGAGCTATCTGATGTCCAAGGTCCAGTGAGAGAATCTCACTATACGTGACCCATGGAAACAGAAATTTCATATTTGATGAGTTGGTGGTTTTCTTGGTGGTTGTTTTTGTTGTGCTGGGCAACTGCTCTACCACTGAGATATACCCCAGCCCCTTTGATGAGTTGGTGTTGCTGCCCAAATATAAATCCAATCTTCCAGGAAACTGTGGGCTATTACATGCAGGAGAGCTCCTTGGAATTCCTACAAAGGGAAGTGGATGTGAAATGATTTTCTTTCAAAAACCTGGCTTATTGCTCTGCAAAGTAGTCAAGTTTGGACTGACAATATGCAATTTTGACAGCAGAAATAAGAAATGAAATTTTCTTATTTCCTGGAATTGTATAGACTTTGGGGTTGATAATAAATATATTCTTTAAAGTTTTTTTTGACACTTTGGGCTTAGAACTGGGTTTTTTCTCTAATAGGTATCAACTGTAATGTGTATCTCATATATATTTCTATAAATAGCTATATATCTATATATCTGTGTGTTTTGCAGTGTTGGGGATGGAATCCAGGGCTTAATGCATGCTAGACAAGTATTCTAACACTGAGCTTCATCCCAGTCCCAAAACAAACATATGTAACATACATATGTTTATACACACACACACATTAACTATGCATCAAAACTGTTATAACCATTTAAAGCAGGTTCAGCTATTACTGAAGCTATTAGTTTCTAAAATTAAAAAATATCTTACAGATTCTAAGAAGCTATTAATAAAATTATTGAAAGATCATGAGAATATTTCCATTTTATCCATCTTGAAAAGATTTTAATGATAAAGAAAATTAGTGTCTATTAGAGGCATACTCAGTCATATTTTAAAGTTTGCACTACTTTAGAAATTGGTGTTAGTCATCAATGTTTATATCAGCTCAATGAAAAATAGCTAAGCTATGGAGTCAACCTAGCTGCCCTTCAACAGGTGAATGGACAAAAGAATTGTGGGATATATACACAATGGAATATTACTAAGCCATAAAGAAGAATGACTTTATGACATTTGTTTATAAATGGATGGTCTGGAGGCTAGCACACTAAGTGAAATAAGCAAATCTCCAAAAAATGAAGAGTGAATGTTGTCCCTGATATATGGAAGCTAACCTACAATAAGGCAGGGGAGAATAATATTTCAAAGGATCAGACAAAGGGGAATGAAGGGAAGGGATGGGGGATAGGAATAGAAAAGATAGCGGAAAGAATCTGACATAACTTTCCTATGTAGGTATATAAATGCACCACAGTGAATTTCACCATCTTTTATGTTCACAAGAATGGGGCCCTAATTAGAATAAGATATACTCCATACATATATAATTTTTTCACAATGGACTCTACTGTCATGTATAACAGAAAAGAGCCAATAAAAAAAAAGAAAAATTGGTGTTGGTATAGCTGACATTGCTTAGTGAAGTATTGATCTGATTATTCTTTTTGTAGAAAAATCTCAAATGCTGTCTATTTTTATGCCAGAATCTTTTTTGAGCTTTGTTCTGTTTTGAACTTTATAACCACTTCAAATATTAAATTACTTTTTCTGTGTTAAATGTCAAACCAACCTGGCCTATCTTCACCTCACTGCTGGGAATGGACCCCAGGGCTTTGCACATGCTAGGCAAGGGCTTTACTAGTGAGCTATACCCCAACCCCCAACTTGACTTTTTTTTGTCTTTGAAAACTATAGGTGTAAAATTATATTACTGTTAGTGCTATTATTTTCTCATTAGATTAATGGATACTTGTGTCATTAAGAACGTACCAGGCATCTTGTGTTTTTTCAGGGGTCTGGCACCAAGTGGAGGGCAAGGTTCTAGAAAGTGGAACTCAGTAAATGGCAACTCTCAAAGAAACATCCCCAACTGGTTGTAGCTGAGTGATGTTCTGATGAAGTAGATCAATGATAATAGCCACGAGCCCAGACTCAAAATAATCTAGATTTAAATCCAGGCTCTTTAAATATTGTGTGACTTTGCACAAGTCTCTCATGTCCCTTGAGTCTCAGATTCTTCTCTTTAAAGTGGGAGAAGGAAATAATAGTCCTATCTCAAGGGAAAGGTATGGAGGTCCTACACATAAGTGCATGATATGGTGCTTGGGTACACAGTTGGTACTCAGTAAGTGGCAAACTGGGGCTCCAGGACTTAACAAGGTTCTGACTAAACATCATAATAGCTCATAAACTTGAAGGCAGGAAATCTGGGCAAGACAGTTAACCTCTCCTAACCTCAGTTTTGTCACCTGCTAAATGGAGATTCTTTTTACAAAGCTGACATACAATTCACACACTATAAAATATACCCTTTTGGCACCACAGTGTGCTACCAAAGTCACAAATTAACTTTAGAATATTTTCATTAACCCCAAAGGAAACCTATACCCATTTGCAGTCACTTCTTATTCCCCCACCCAACCCCTGGTAATCACTAATCACCTTTCTGCCTCTAAGAATGTGCCCATCCTGGGGCTGGGGATGTGGGTAGTTGTAGAGTACTTGCCTACCATGCTCCAAGATTAGATTTGATCCTTGGCACTGCAAAACAAAACAAAACTACAAAAAATAAAACAATCAAGAATTTTTCTGTTTGGGGCTTTTCATATAAATGGCATCATGTACCATATGGCTCTATGTATCTATCTTCTTTCATTTAGCATAATGTTTTAAGGAATGATATAACTGTACATTATTTTTTGAGGGGAGAGGTTACTGATGATTGAACTCAGGGGCACAACCACTGAACCTCATCCCCAACCCTATTTTGTATTTTATTTAGAGATAGGGTCTCACTGAGTAGCTTAGCATCTCACATTTGCTGAGGCTGGCTTTGAACTCGCAATCCTTGGGATTACAGGCATGTGTCACCATGCCCAGGTTGTACATTTCTTTTTAAGGCCAAATAGTAATCCATTCTATGAATATATTACATATTATTTATGCACTTATCAAATGATGAACATTTGGGTCATTTCCATTTTTTTGGCTGTTATAAATAATGTCAATATAAACATCCCTGTACAAGTCTCTACGTTAGTCATAGGTTTTCATTCATCTTGGGTGCCTACCTAGGACTAAAATTGCTGGGTAATATGGGAACTCTGTGTTTAACCTTTTAAGGAATTGCCAAACTTTTTCCCAAAGTAATTGAAATGTCTTACATTCACATCCAACTTATGAAGTTTGTAATCTTCACATTTTTCCTAACACTTTATTGTCAGACTTTTTAAATAATAGCAACTCCATAATCAATCATATTATAGTGGACATGCAGTGAATAAATGGGAATCCTGACTTTTTTCTTTAGTGAAAATTATAAAAATTTGATAATAAGGAAGATTTTAGAAAACTGGAATTAGTTCATCAAGTAGAGTATTTGTAAAAACAAAAAGTGAGCTCATAACTTGGGCTTAATCACAAATGTCAGATTGGGGATTTCTTTTGTAATTAATGTGGAACAGTGTCTGTCAGGATTTATATAAAGAAAGTGTTTCTAGGAATATTCTTCTGACACTGGTGAAAAAATTTCAGTATTCAGATAGCTTTGTATTACATGTTTATGTGGGTCAAGGAAATTGGTCAGATTCTCAAAACTATGACACAATAAAAGAAAAATAGCTTGGTCTTTCCAGTGTTGGCATAAAGTGAACATTAGTTAAAATCATGCCCAAAACCTGTCCCTTCATTGACACCTGGGAAAACAGCTACAACTTTGCCAAGAACAAACTAAATGCTCAATAAAGGAAACTGTTTTCTTCTTTTCATTATCAGCCTGGCCAGTGGACCAAAGTTAGGGCTAAACGTAGAAGGAATGTATACTTTGATGAAAGGTTATAATTTATTATCATATTCTTTATCATTATTTCTAATACCTTTGTTGAGGTATAACTGATACACTACAAACTGAGCATATTTAAAGTGTACATTTTGATAAATTTTGACACATGTATGTATCCAGGAAACCATCATTGTAATAAGGTAGTGAATATATCCTTCACCTCCAAATCTTCCTTGTGCTCCTTTGTAATCCCTCATTCCTACTCTCCCCACTTCCAGTTCTCAGGTAACCACTACCTGCTTTCTGTCACTATACATCAGTTTGAATTTTCTAGACCATTGTGTAAATAGAATCATTCAGCATGTATAATTGTTGGCCTGGCTTCTTTCACTCAGGATAATTATTTTGAGATTCATCCATATGGAACACATCAATAGTTTATTCCTTTTATTGCTTTTCATTGCTGAGTGCTATTGTATGACTGTAACACAATTTGTTTATTCATTCATCTGTTAATCGACATCTGTAAAGTTTTTAGTTTTGGACTATTACAAATAAAGCTGTTGTGAACATTTGTGTATAAGACTTCATGTGAACATGTGCTTTCATTTTCCTTGAATAAATACCTAGGAGTGAAATGGCTAAATCATATTGTAGATGTATACTTTCAATTATTTAAGAAACAGCCAACCTGTTTTCCAATTTGTGTGTGTGTGTCATTTTACAGTCCTCTCATGTATGCCAGAGTCTCAGTTCTCCCACTTTTTGTGAATTTGGGATACTCAGTCTTTTTTTTATTGTAGCCATTCTAATGATCATAGAGTTATGCCATTTTAGTTTTAATTTGCATTTCTCCAGTGATCCTTTTCATGTGCTTATTAACCACTCATATATCTTTCTCAGTGATGTGTATTCAAATCTTTCACTCAAATTTTAAAAAAATTGGCCTGTTCATTTCTTGTTATTAAGTTTTGAGGGCTCTCTCCATGAATTCAGACACAATTTCTTTATCATATATATTTTCCCTCTGTTTGCTATTTGTCTTTTAATTCTCTCAACTGTGTTTTTCAAAGAGTAAAAGTTTCTTTTTGTTGTTGTTGTTTTGTTTTCATTTTTGTACCAGGGATTGAACTTAGGGGCACTTAAATCACTGAGCCACATCCCCAGTCTTTCAAATATAGACAAATCCCCAGTCTTTCAAATATAGACAAATAGAGACAAGGTTTCACTGAGTTGCTGAGCGCCTCAATTTTGTTGAGGATGGCTTTGAACTTGATCCTCATGCCTCAGCCTCCTGAGCCGCTGGGATTACAGGCGTTCACCACCTCACCTAGCTAGAGTACATTTTAACTTAGATGATGTCTGTTTTGTCAATTTGTTCTTTTATGAATTGGAGTTTGGTGTCATATTTCAATTTTTTTTGTCTAAATTAAGGTCACAATAGTTTTCTCCATAGTTTCTTCCAGAAATTTCATATTTTTAGGTTTTACATTTTGGCCATGATCTATTTGAAATTAATATTTGTATATAATGTGAGAGACCAATCAGGGACTTTTTCTTGCATATTGATATCCTATTTTTCCAGTATTATTTGTGGAAAAGACTACGTTTGCTCCACAGAATTTCCTCTGCATGTTTGTCAAAATTCAGCTGTTTATGTACATACACATATATGTACATATGTCAGTGTTCTCCACAGAAAAGAATCAATAGAATATATTATAATACATATATACATACATATGTATGTGTATGTATATATATATATACATACACATACATATATATGAGAGAGAGACTTATGAAGGACTTGCTCACATTCCAATATTTCATTTCTTTTTCTTGCCTGATTAAGCATTAAGCATGATGTGGTGCTTTTGTATATTGCCTTTATTAAGTCAAGGAACTTCTCTTCTGTTCCTAGTTTGTTGAGTGTAACATGAAAATATTTGAATTTTGTCATCTATGTCTATTGAGATGATCATATCTTTTTCCTTTTGATCAACTCATATGGGTATCAGATGCATTGATTTTTAGGTATTAAATAAACCTTAAATTTCTGGCATACATCCCCTTGGTCATGAAGTATAATCCTCTTTATATGTTGATGTATTCAGTTTCTAGTATTCTTTGATGATTTATGTGCCTATGTTCATAAGGGATATTGTTTTGTAATTTTTTTCTATGATATCTTTGGTTTTAGTTACAGGGCAATATTGACCTAAAAGAATAAGTTTGGAAGTAATGTCCTCTCCTTTTTGGTCTTTTAGAAGATTTTGTGAATTACTCATGCCAATGTATCCTTAAATATTTGATAAAATCCATCAGTGAAACCATATGGGCTTGAATTTTTCTTTCTGGAAACAATTTAAACTGAAAGTTCAAGTTCATTAATGGTTATAGTGTCATTTGTATACTACATTTCTTCTTGAATGACCTTTGATACTTTGTATCTTTCATGAAATTGTATATTTCATGTAAGTTGTCAAAATAATTGCTATATGTTTTTCATACTATTTTCTTATTTTATTATGTATGGAATATCTTGATATCACCTTTCTGATTTCTGATATTGAATCTTTGTGTCTTTTATCCCTTTTTACTCATCAGTTTCCCTAAAAGTATTCTTTCCACAGAATCATTTCTTTCTTTTTCTCATCACATTTTATTTATTTTTATTGTTTTTAGACATACATGAGAGTAGATTGTATTTTGACATAATATACATACATGGAGTATAACTGATTCTAATTAGGATCCCATTCTTGTGGTTGTACATGATGTGGAGTTTCACTGTGATGTATTCATATATGAACATAGGGAAGTTATGTCCAATGCATTCTAATGTCTTTCCTACTCCCACTCCCACTACCTTCCCTTCATTCATTCTCCTTTGTCTAATCCAATAGACTTCTATTCTTACCTGCTCCTTTTTGTGTGTTAGCATATGCATATCAGAGACAACATTTAGCCTTTGGTTTTTTTGGGGGGGGGGTTGCTTTATTTCACGTACCATGATAGTCTCCAGTTCCATCTAATTATAGGCAAATGTCACAATTTCATTCTTCTTTATGACTGAGTAATATTACATGTGTATATACACCACATTTTCTTTATCCATCCATCTGTTGAAGGCACCTAGGTTGGTTCCACAGTTTGCCTGTTATTAATTGAACTGCTATAAACACTGATGTGGCTGTGTCACTGTAGTATGCTGATTTTAAGTCCTTTGGGTATATACTAAGGATTGGAATAACTGGGTCAAATGATGGTTCCATTCTAGGTTTTCTGAGGAATCTCCATACTGCTTTCCAGATTGGCTGCATTAATTTGCAGTCTCACCAGCATTGTATGAGTGAACTTTTTCTTCCACATCCTTGCAATATATTTACTGTTACTTGCATTCTTGATAGTTGCCATTCTGACTGGATGAGATGGAATCTCAGTGTAGTTTTAATTTGCACTTCTCTAACTGCTAGAGATCTTGAACATTTTTTTCATGTATCTATTGACTATTCATATTTCTTCTATTATGAAGTGCCTGTTCAGTTCCTTTGCCCATTTATTGATTGGGTTATTTTGGGGTTTTTTTTTTTGGTGTTAAGTCTTTTGAGTTCTTTGTATATCCTGGAAATTATTGCTCTTCAGAGGTGCAGGTGAAAAAGAGTTTTCCCTATTCTGTGGACTCTTTAATAATTAAAATCAGAACCAAAATCAATGAATTTGAAACACATAAATTAAAAAGTTGATTTTTGAAAAATAAATAAAATTATAAACTCTTAGCCAAGCTAATGAAGAGAAAGAGAGACAACTCAAATTATTAAATTCATGATGAAAAAGGAAATATCACAATGGACACTACTGAAACACAGATGATAACCAAAAACTATTTTGAAAATTTATACTCCAATTAAATAAAAATCTTGAAGACATTGACAAATTTATAGAGGCATAAAACCTATCCAAATTGAATCAGGAATCAAATCAAGCAATGAAATTGAAGACATCATCAGAAGCCTACCAAGAAACAAAAGCCCTGGTCTAGATGGATTCTCAGCCATGTTCAACCAGACCTTCAAAGAAGAAGTAACATCAACCCTCCTCAAATTATTTCATAAAATATAGAAGGAGAGAATCCTTTCACACTCATTCTATGAAGTTTGTATCACTCTGATGTCAAAATCAGACAAAGATACATTAAAGAAAGAAAACTTCAGACCAATATCCCTGATGAACATAGATATGAAAATTCTCAATAAAATTCTGGGAAATCACATACAAAAACATATTAAAGGGCTAGGGATATAGCTCAGTTGGTAGAGTGCTTCCCTCACGTGCACAAGTCCCTGAGTTCAATTCCCAGCACCACACATAAATAAATAAAGAAAGAAAGAAAGAAAGAAAGAAAGAAAGACTGTGTGCCACAATCAAGTGGGGTTCATCCACTTGATTGTTGGTTCAATATACGGAAAGCAATAAACGTAATTCATCACATCAATAGACTTACAGACAAGAATCACATGATCATCTCAATAGATGCAGGAAAAGCATCTGACAAAATTCAGCATTCATTCATGCTCAAAACCTAGAAAAACTAGGGATATCAGGAACATACCTCAACATTGTAAAAGCTACCTATGCAAAACCCAAGGCCAACATCATTCTAAATGGAGAAAAAAATGAAAGCATTCCCTCTAAAACCTGGAACAAGAGAAGGATGTCCCCTTTCACCACTTCTATTCAACATAGTCCTTGAAATTCTAGTCAGAACACTTAGATGAAAGAAATTAAAGGGATATGGATAGGAAAAGAACTCAAACTATCCCTACTTGCTGACAAGATGATTCTCTATTTATAACACTCCAAAAACTCTACCAGAAAACTTCTAGAACTCATAAACAAATTTAGCAAAGTAGGGCTGGGGTTGTGGCTCAGCAGTAGAGCACTTGCCTAGCACATGCAGGGCCCTGGGATTTATCCTCAGCACCACATAAAAAAATAAATAAATAAAGGTATTGTGTCCAACTACAACTAAAACTTTAAAAAAAATTTTAGCAAAGTAACAGGATATAAAAGTAACATCCATAAATCAATTTTGTTCCTATACACTAACGATGAAACAATTGAAAGAGAAATTAGGAAAACTATCCCATTCACAGTAGCTTCATAAAAAACAAAATACTTGGGAATAAAATCTAACAAAAGGGGTGAAAGACCTCTACAACGAGAACTATACAACACTGAAGAAAGAAATTGAAGAAGACCTTAGAAGATGGAAAGATTACCCATGTTCTTGATTGAACAGAATTAATATTATCAAAATGGCCATACTACCAAAAGCACTATAGAGATTTAATGCAATTCCTATTAAATTCCAATGATGTCCTTCATAGAAATAAAAAAAAAGCAGTCATGAAATTCATTTGAAAAAATAAGAGGCCCAGAATTGCTAAAAAATCCTTAGCAAGAAAAGTAATACAGGAGGCATCACAATATCAGACCTTAATTTATACTACAAGACTGTAACAAAAAACAGCATGGTGTTGGCACCAAAACAGACATAAGGACCAAGGATACAGATTAGAAGACACAGAGACAAACCCACAAAAATATAGTTTTCAACTAGTCAAAGGCACCATAAACATACATTGGAGAAAAGATAGCCTCTTCAACAAATGGTTCTGGGAAAACTGGAAATCCATATATAGCAGTGTAAAATTGAATCCCTCTCTCTCAGCCTGCACAAAACTCAAACTCAAAGTGGATCAAGGACCTAGGCATTAGACCAGAGACCCTGTGCCTACTAGAAGAACAGGTAGGTCCAACTCTCCATCATGGAGGCTTATGAACCAACTTCAACAGAATTCCCTTTGATTAAATATATTTTTCTCTTTTGTTTTTGTATTTTCAATACTCATCCCCCCGCCCCATTTCCTTCCTTCCTTCCTTTCTGGTGCTGGGGATTGAACCCAGAGCCTTGTGCATGCAAGGCAAGCACTCTACCAACTGAGCTACATTCCCAGTGTGTGCCCCCACCTCCAGCCATTTTCTTAGGATTTAATGAGCACGTATTTTTCTAGGTTCTTTTAAATATATATATTTTTTGTAGTTCGCAATGGACCTTTATTTTACTTATTTATATGTGGTGCTGAGAATTGAACCCAGTGCCTCACATAGGCTAGGCAAGGGCTCTACCACTGAGCTACAGCCCCAGCCTTTTTCTATATTTTTAAAGGAGAAGTTAAGATTGTTAAAGTTTTTCTCTTCAATTATAGGCATATGCAAATTTCCCTATAAGTACAGATTTGGTGGTTTCACACAAATCCTGTTGTTTTTTATTTTTATTCTGCTTAAAATATAGTCTAGCTTTCCTTTACTTTAGTCTTTGTTCTATAAGTTACTTAGAGTGTATTTTTTAGTTTTCAAATATTTGGGGATTTCTCAGACACCTTTCCCATATTTACTTCAAATTTAGTTCCATTGTGATCAGAGAACAAACTCTGCATCACTAACACCTTTCTAAATCATTGAGAGTTGATTTATGATCCAGAATATTATCTATCTTGAAAAATACCCAATATCTGATTGGAGTATAAATTCTAATGTTATTGTGATTATGCTATAAATGTCAATTATGTCAATTTAATTGATGGTGTAGTTTCAATTTTGTGTGTCTTTGCTGGTTTTCTGTCTACTTGGTTTTCCACTTATTGAGAGAAGGGTACTCAAATCTCTATGAGTGTGGACTCGTAGTTATATTTCTCCTTGTAGTTATAACATGTTTTGTCTCATGTTCTTTGAAGCCTTGTGATTAGTGACATTAAATCAAGAATTTTTATTATTTTTTAATTGATAGTTTTAATATGAAAACTTCTTTGTCTTTAATCCTTTTCCTTCCTCTGAAATCTATCTTGTCTCATATAGCCACTGTGGCCTGTGGCAAACTCCATCATCCCATCCCTTGCATCCAGGGACAAAGTCTCGACTGTGAGCTCCTCAAACCAAGGGAAGTAACCAGACTTCAAGGTGTGTCTTCAACACAGAGTGCTTTCAGGTGCGACAGACCTGAACTAGGTGCTGGTGGCCAACAAAAGCGATTGGACCATTGCAGGGGGTGTCTGTGGAGAGGCGTGAAGGAAACACCCTCTCTGGGCCTTGTGATGCACCACAGTTGAGCCTGGGGACATGAGGAGGCATCCCGCATCACTTTGGGAAACCTCTCCAGGGGCTGGGCGTATCCTTCCTTTCTCCAACCAGACTGACTCTCCTGGCCTCCAGGTCACAGGCCCCTTCCCTATGGTCCTGACAGATGGGGATGCTTTGTGATGTCTCAGCCCTTCCCCCTCCTCGGCAGGCTTAGGGGTGTGGCCTGGGGTGTGACTTGCTGACCCAACAAAGCCCAAGGGTGTGGCCCCCTGTTGTCCTGGGGACCATAAATAGAGGGAGCTCAGTGGCCTGGACAGACTACCTGGAGGTGCTGGTCCAGAAACATGGGCAGGAGACCCATGGCATCCATTTCACACTGTGCAAATTCCAATTCTGGCAGCAAAGCGGGCCAAAAGAAGATGTGCATACATCATCGAACCAAGTACAAGAAAAGCAAGGTGAGCTGAGCCACCCAAGTCCTGCTCTTCTGCCCCTGGACTGCCTTCCCTACCTCCCCCTGCACAAAGCCCCTGTTGCCACCCATCCTCCACGTGAGCCCCCAGACCAGTGCCCCTCTGTGATCTCCTTGTTGTCCTTCCAGGGCCGAAAGATGACAAGAAAGTCTAGAAGGCCCCTTCGAGGGCGTTGTAGGAACAAAGAAGCTGCCAGAGCTCCGACCACCGCAGCTGATAGCAATAAGAGAGGAGCAACCCAAGCCAGCCACAGTCTCCTGTTGAGGAAGAAAGTCCACTGTTCAGAGGAGCCAGAGGGGGATGACCAGAGCCTGGAAAGCAGCTGCTGCGGTTGCTGCAGTGAGGACCTGTAACACCAGCGAGGCCTGAGACCTCAGAACCTTCCCTGAAGGCTCCACAGGTCTGGCCACAGAGAGGTGGTCACTGCGCAGAAGAGAGTGCACATCAAGAGTACGGAGATTGTGAAAATAAAATCAGCCTCTCTGGCATGTGTGCGTGAGTGTGTGTGTGTGTGTGTGTGTGTGTGTGTGTGTGTGTGTCCTCTGACGGTGGGGACAGAGGAGCAAGGGGAGGTTGGTGTGTGGGAAGAGGGAGGTGGGTCCGTTGGGGCTGTGGGTCTTCCAACAGGGCCACAGAACCAGACGTGGAGGATGAGGACAGATGGGCGCTGAGCACTGAGGACTCATTTCCTCCACATGGGCTTACCAGGAAGGAGGGCTATTTTGCAGGTGTAGGTTAGCAACATCAGGGTACAGATTGCTAGGACCTAGCTGAGGTGAGGTATGTGGGATGACAGGGCCACCCCCACTGGAAATGCAGACAAGTCTATTACCTCTCGCTCAATTTAAAGATGTTTTTTTGCATCCAATCCTATGCTAGAAGAAAGTAAACACTTTTCAGAGGACTAAAAATTTTACCCTAATGTCAATGACAGTATCACCAAGGACTGTAATAAAGGCATTTGGAGGCTGCAAAACCAACATTGATTAGGCTACTTTCTTGTTCAAAAAACAATTGAAATGAAACAATTGCCCTACTAGGGACAGGGCAGTGAGAATATTTTGCCACTGGTATTTGGGGGGATTTGTTTCAATATGTAACACATTAGAAAAAATAAATCTCAGCTCAATAATATAAACTTATACCATATGAAACTAGAAACAAAAAAGTCAATCCAAAGCAAGCAGAATGCCAAAGTAAGGACATACTAAAGATAATAGCAGAAATCAATGAAATCGAAAACAAAATTATCAGGGAAAATCAAGCACAAAGCTGTTTATGAAAATCAATAGAATTGATAAACCTCTAGCCAGATCAACCAAGCTAATTAGAAATATGTCAGATTACCAATATCCAGAATGAAAGGGAGGGTATCAATATAGGTACTTCAGACATTAAGGAAACAATATACCAGCTACTTGGATGACTCAGATAGGAGGATTGCAAGTTAAAGTTCAGCCAGAGCAACATGGCCAGACCTCATCACCTCAAAAAAAAGAATCTAAAGGAGCAATTAAGGAACACCATGGACAATTCTACAGTCATGACAGCCTGGATAAAATGGACAAATTCCCAGAAACATATAAGCTTACAAAGGAAATTGAATTCATAGCTTAAAATACCCAATAAAAGGAAACTTCAAGTCCATGTGGTCTAATTGGTGAAGTTTCCCAAACATTTAAGGTAAAAATATATTCATTACACACTACAAACTCTTGAGAAATTACAAGTGGAAATATTTCCAAATATTTTATGAGGTTATAATTACCCTGATTACCAAAACTAGGCAGAGACATGACAATAAAGATAGACACCAGTATTACTTATGAACATAAGTGTGAAAGTTCTCACGAAAATATTAGCAAATTAATCCATTAATGTTTAAAAAGGACAATGCGTCATGACTAAGTGGGCTTTATCCTGGAAATGCATGTTAGGCTCAATATTCAAAAACTGCTGAAAATAACACAGTAAAGAAGAAAACCATGCAATCATACCAATGGATGCAGAAAAATTAGTGGATAAAACCCAATACCCATATGTGATTTAAAAAATATAAACTCTGTAAACCTGGAATAAAAGAACTCTCATAACCTAACATAAAATGTCCATAAAAACCCTGAAGCTAGCACTATACTTCAGTGTGAAAGACTGAATGCTTTCCTTATATGTTGAGCACAAGGCAAGAATGTCTGCCTTCACTATTCCTATTCAACATTATACTTGAAATCCCAGCAAGTGCAGTAAGGAAAGAGAAAATAAGTAAAATGCATACATATTTGAAAGGAAGAAATAAAACCATCTTTATTGGCATACAGCATCTCTAAGTAAAAAAAATCCAATAAAATCTAAAATTGTTCTTAAATGTACTCAGTAAAAGAATTTTATTGCAAGCTGATAGTGTAAAAGATCAATAATAGATACAGAAATCTATTTTTTGGCACTGGGGATTGAACTCAGTGGCCTTAACTAGTGAGCCACATCCCCAGCCCTTTTTTATGATTTTTATTTAGAGACAGGGTCTCACTGGGTTCCTTAGGGCCTCATTTAGTTGCTGAGGCTGGCTTTGAACTCACACTCCTCCTGCTTCAGCCTCCTGAGCTGCTGGGATTACAGGTGTGCACCATTGTACCCGGCTAGAAATTAATTTCTTTTGAGACAGGGTCTTGCTATGCTGTCCAGGCTGGCCTCATACTAGGGATACTTCTGCCTCAATGTAAGTAACTAGGATTATAGGTAACTACACCAGACAAATTAATTATCTTTCTATATACTATCAATTCATATTTGTAATTTTACATTTTAACAGCTTTATTTGAGGTTTAATTTATGTACAAAACTGCACATTTTTAATGTATATGATTTGTTTTTTTGGATATATGCATACACCCATGAAACTATTATCACAGTCAAGGTAATAAATACATCTATCAACTCCAAAAGTTTCCTCAAGTACCTTGCTCTTATTGAGGTAAAAACACTTAACATGAGATCTTCTGTCTTCAAAAATTTTGTAGCTCATAATATCATATTGTTAACTATAGGGATTATGTTGTGCATTAGATCTCTAGAACTTACTCATCTTGCAAAATTGAAACTTCATACCCATTGAACAGAAATGCCCCATTTGATACTCCTCTCAGCCCTAGCAATCATCGTTCTATTCTCTGCCTCTATGAGTTTGACTATTTCTGATACCTCATGTAACTAAAATTATGACATATTTATTCAGTGACTAGTTAATTTTACTTAGTAAATGTAAAAAGCAGTATCATTACTGTAGCCCCCACAGATGGAGTTCTTAGCAATAACTCTAACAAACTATGAAAATGCTCTGTGTGATGATGGTGAAAGTAATAAAAGATCTAAATACATGGAAATACATACTATGACCATGAATTGGAAACCTCAATATCATTAAGATAAAAATTCTCTACAATTTGATCTATGGATGCAGTCCCATCAAAATCACAGCAGATTTTTTTGTAGATATTCACAAAGTGATTATAAAATTTATATGGAGAGGCATCTGAAATATGATATAGGTAAATTTTTTGAAAATAGGAACAAAATTAGAGGACAGACACTGCCTGCTTATAAAATTTAGTATGAAAAAAGCAAGAAAACAAAAACAAAAACCTGTAATATTGGTAAAGGAACAGACACTGATATAAAGAACCTAGAAGTACAATTAGACATACACAACTATGACCAATTGATTTTTGATGAAATTTCAATGGCAATTTGGTGGGAAAAGTACAGCCTTTTCAACAAATGACAATTAATCAATTGGACATCCACATGAAAAAAAAAAAAAGAACCTTTACTTAAGGTGGTACTAAGGATTGAACTCAGGGTCTCACACATGCTAAATATGTGCTCTACCACTGTCCTATAACCTCAGCCTCAATATCTTATGTATAAATTAATTCAAAATGGATCACAAAACAAAATGGAGAACAACATTATGAAATTACAGATAAAAACATAGAAAAAATCTGCATGACAACACCAAAACCATGATCTATAAAGGAAAACAAATTGGATTTTATATAAATTTAAAATATTTCCTATGCAAAAGACCCCGTTAAAAAATGGAAATTCAACCTACAGAATGGGAGGGATGATTTTTTTAATAGTAGGGATTGAACCCAGGAGTGTTTTACCACTGAGCAACATCCCCAGACCTTTTCATTTTTTATTTAGAGACAGGGTATTGCTAAGTTGCTTAGAGTCTTGCTAAGTTGCTGAGGCTGGTGTTGAACTTGCAATCCTCCTGCTTTTAGGTGTGTACCACCACTCCCAGCAGTAATGACTTTTTAATCACATATCTGACTTGTATCCAAAATATATCAAGAACACTCAAAATTCAGCAATAATGTCAAACTAATTAGAAGAATAGATAAAACAGATACTTCACTAAAGAAGATAAATGATGGGACAAGAAGATACATAAAAGAAATACACAGCAAAACAAAAAGTTCATATGAAGACATTTAGCATCACTAGTTAGTTGTTTTGGAAATGTGTAGAACCACAATGCAAGAGGCTGGGGGTTTGGGGTGCAAGTTGGTGGTAGAACATGCATGAGGCCCTGGGCTCTATCTTAGCACCAAAAAGAAAAAAAAAAAACACATTGAGATATCACTACCCATCTATTAGAAGGAATAATCTTTGGGAAGAATTAGTAAAAAAGGAAAAAAAAAAAACCCTGATAAATCAAGTGCTGGTGAGGTTGTAGAGCTACTAGAAGCCTTATCTAATGCTGGTGGAAATGCATTCAGCAGCGTTTTAATAAAGTTAAACATACACTTCTCATATGATCCAAACCTACTCCCATGTATTTACTAAAGTGAAATGAAAACACATGTTCATACAAAAGCCTGGGTATGAATGTTTATAGTGGCTTTATTTATTTATTTATTGTTTTGATTTTTTTTATTAGCTACACATGACAGTACAATGATCTTGACATATCATACATTTGAATCAAATGGGGCATAATTTCTCATTTTTCTGAGTATAAGTATCAAACAAAAACTGGAAATAACTCAAACATCCCTCATCTGAGCAATGGATAAATAAACTGTGAGCCATCCATCCAATGGAATATAACTCAGTAATAAAAAGAACAAACTATTGGTATGCACAGCAACATGGATGAATCTCAAACGCATCATGTTGAATAAAAGAAGCCTGTCTAATAAGACTGTGACTTCTATGATCTCATTTCTATAACAGCATGGAAATGGCAAAACTATAGGTATGAAGCGTTCATCAATAGTTGCCAAGTGTTATGTGGAAGGAGGGCAGGAAGTTTGCCTAAAAAAGGGGCAGCATGAGAGAACCTTATTTGGCATAGTGATGTGTATTCACTGTAGTGGTGATTGCGTGAGAATTGTTAAAACTCATCAAAGTGTACACCTAAAGACTGCATTTTTTCCTGAATGTAAATCAATCTTAACATAGAAAGTTATTGATGAAAAAAATTACTTGAGTTTTTATTAATCAAAGTGAGTATTGCTTCCTCCATCTCCTCCTTCTCTTTTCTTCAGTACTTCCATATCATCTACCACTGAACTACATTCCCAGTCCTTTTTATTTTAATTTTAAACTTTGAGATAGGGTCTTGCTAAGTTATTGAGGACCTTGCTAAGTTTCCCCAGCTGACCTTGAATTTACCATCCTCCCACCTCAGCCTCCTGAGTTGCTGGAATTACAGGAGTGCACACCACATCTGGCTATTACTGCTGTTTTTAAAAACAGAAAGCAGAAGATAAGGGCCAAGATTTGGGTGAAAGATAGTCTGTTCATTTGGGGACACAGGGCTTGGTGGAATAATTTCTGTAAATGTGATGTTAAGGTAGAGATGGTTGGAGATGCCTTGAAAATCTGAGTTTGGTGCTCAGAGCAAAAATAGACTGCATTAGAGATCATGATTTGGGGATCCCATCAGGTCATGTGAGTTTGGAGAGCCCACCTGTACAAAAAGAGCATGTCAGGGGCTGGGGATGTAGCTCAGTGGTAGAGCGCTCACCTAGGACACACAAGGCCCTGGGTTTAATCCTCAGCACCACATAAAAATAAGTAAATAAAATAAAGGTATTGTATGCAACACTAGATATATATTTTAAAGAGCTTGTCACTGGGTAGGTGTTTTTAGAACAGTCTGTAATTCTGTAGGCTCAGGCTCTTCTCCAGTTGTTGCTTTGTTTGTTTTGCCCTCAAATTCTTTCAACTTTTCCAGCTATCATATCTCAGAACCTCAAGGACATTTAGAAGCTCCTATCCTAGATCTGGGCCTCAATATTGCATCAGCAAGCACACAACTAACCTTTGCTGCCAGTCACCTGAAACATGTCTGTTGCCTCCTGCCCACCTCCTGCCTAATCCCATCCTATTCCAGGAGTACAGATGCACTATTAGGATGGAGCCCCATTTATCACCAAAGCTGCCATATCTGCTTCTGCCAGGCCCCAATCTGTATCCGGGACAGATCCTGGTGGAATTCTTACCACCAAGTCACAGATACCTTCAGCCACTTGTGGCTCTCTCTACCCATGAGGCATTTGGCTTTTGAAACAACAGCTTTATTTTTCTACATGACATGTCTACCTTTTCAGTCCTCCTCTGAAGATTATAGGACATTTTCTAAAAAGGATTTAAGATTTCTATTTTTTTAGACATCCAGCTGAGTTAGTCCAAGGTTTGAAATGTCCACCTCTAACAAGCTCTACTATCAAATCCTGGAGGCTAAATAGAAGGTGATTATTTTCTTACACAGGGATGAAGAAATTGGAGTCATCTGTTCATGAAGTGGCTTGGGTTCCCAACCGTGTTCCAAATTATCAGCACTTCTCAGGGGCTTCAATTGGAAAGTGCCTGCAATGTAACCCTGTGACAAATGTATTCAGATCATCTAGTGAACATGGGAAAGCTGATGGACACGCTAATTCCCTCATTATGAAATTGTGTTTATTTATCCTCCTGTATTAAACTCAGATATCAGAACAGACAATCTGAACCTTGTTATCTTCCCACCTCATAGAAATGCCTCTGATCTCCTCTTCCTACAAGGTGCAGTCTACACATACAGCCTTTACAATATGAGTCTTTCTTCTTTTCTTTTTCCTTCCTTCCTTCCTTCCTCCCTCCCTCCCTCCCTCCCTCCCTCCCTCCCTTCCTTCTTTCCTTCCTTCCTTCTTTCCTTCCTTCCTTTCCCTCTTTTTCTTTCTTTAAGGATTTGGCCTTGTTCGATGTTACCTTGGCTGGTCTCCAACTCCCGGATTCAAGTGATCTGTTTGCCTCAATCTCCTGAGTTGCTGGGTTTGTAGGCTCAACCCGTTATGCTAGACTCATCATTCAGGCTTCAACTTGTTAAACATGATTTCACCAGTGATGTCTCTGTTCTTTTCAAACTGAATTAGGGGTTCCCTTTTTATTCTGTTTCATAACATTCCGTACTCTTCTTGAAATGATCTGTCATAATTTATAATTAATTTTGTAATTTTCTGTTCAAGATATCTCTTATCCACAAGGCTCTAATCTCTAGGAAATTAGACCCAGTTTTGGTTTTGTTCTCTGCTGTATTCCTGGTGCCTGGAATATACTAGAAGCTCTGAGCATGTTTATTGAGTGAAAGAATAAATGAATGGCTACCCTGAGAGTCAGGCACAATGTGTCAAAGTTTTGCTGTGGTCAGATTCTAAGAATGGGTCATGTCACAGAGGTAATGGGTGTCATATGTAAAATAGAAGAGAGCCTGAAGGATACATCCAATTCATCCAATGAAACCATACAATAAAGAGGGGCTTGCAGCCCACATTTGAGTAGGCAAAGTTAAGAGAGCATCTCACAGTTTTAAAGAAATTAATCCCCTTGTCCAGACACAATTCAGTCCTAGGGCCTGAGAAATTTTTTTTAAAGAGAGAGAGAGAGAGAGAGAGAGAGAGAGAGAGAGGGAATTTTTTGATATTTCTTTTTTAGTTTTTGGTGGACAAAATATCTTTGTTTTTTTTTTATTTTTATGTGGTGCTGAGGATCGAACCCAGTGCCCTGTGCATGCCAGGCGAACGCGCTACAGCTTGAGCCACATCCCCAGGCCCCTGAGAAATTTTTAGATGAGGTAAGAAATACATTATTTGTAATAGCAGCACTGGTAGTCATTAAATAAATATTTGTTGAAGGCATTTTTTTTCTTTTTAAAGTCACAAAGAATGAGGCTTGAAGGAGGCAGAAGTTACTCTGATTTTCCAAGAACAGAAAGGGAAAAGTTCCAGAAACTAAAGTTGGGCTTTTTGCTGTTTTCTGGCTTTCTTTTTTTGTTTTTTGTTTTTGATGGGCTGGGGTTGGAACCCAGGGCCTCTTGCATGCTAGGAAAATGCTTTATCACTAAGTTATAACCCCAACCTCAAGGCTGGGTAAATTTGAAAGCTCATGTAAAGGTAAATCCAAATGGTTTACTACAGGTCAAAAGAGAAGGTTCCTATATACCCAGTTTCTTTGAAAAGATCAATAAAATTGACAAATGTTTAGTTAGTTATGCAAACAAAAATGTGAGAAGTCTCAACCTCATAAAATCAGGAGTGACACAGAGAACAACACTACTAATCTTGCAGAAATAAAAAGAATTATAAAAGAGTACTATGAGCTACTCAGGAGGCTGAGGGAGGAAGTGCACAAGATAAAGGGCCAGCTCCAGCAATGAAGTGAGATTATATCTCAAAATTAAAAAAAAAAATTAAAAAAGGGCTGGGTTGTAAAGCACCCTGGGTTCAATCTCCAGTACAAGGGGGGGACTATAAATAATTGTATACCAACAAATTAGCTAACAAACATGGAATATAAAAATTCTCAGAGATACATAAAATACCAAAGCTAATAAGAAATCTAAATAGAATAAAGGCAAAGAGAATGAATTTTGTGTGTGTTTGTGTGTGTGTATGTGGGGCTGCAGATAGAATCCAGGGCCTTGTACATTCAAGGCAAGCATTCTACCAACTGAGCTATATCCCCAGCACTAGAGATTGAATTTAATAAATTAAATAACTTCCCATCATGAGTAAATTGGCTTCATGGTTGAGTCCTACCCAATGTTAAAAGAAGAATGAACACCAATCCTTCTCAGGCTTCTCAAAAGACAGAAGAAGGAACATTTCCCCACCCATTGCATGAGGCCAGTATTAACCTGATAACAAAACCAGAGAAAAACAGCAACATTCCTTACAAATATTTACCAAAAAATTATCAACAAAATAATAGCAAACAGAATCTGACAACATATAAGAAGGAGTTTATACCATGACTAAGTGAGATTTAGTCCAAGAATGCAATATTGAGATACATAACTGGTTGAGTCCCATACCACTACAATAAAGTGAATGTTGCAATAAAGAAAATCACACAACTGTTTTGTTTTCCTACTGTATATAAGTTATATTTAGACTATGCTACAGTATTAAGTGTATAATAGCATTATGTCTAAATGAAGAATGTACATAGTTTAATTTAAAAATATTAAGTACTAGGAGTGTGGTTCCATGGTAGAGCACTTTCCTAGCATACACAAGTTTCAGGGTTCAATCTCCAGCACCAAATAATAACAACAACAACATTTATAAGCAGGGTGCAGATCTCAGGAGTTCAGGACCAGCCTGGGCAACCACTGTGAGAACCTGTTTAAAAAACTTTATGCTAAAAATTGCTGACAATCATCTGAGCCTTCCGCCAGTCATAATATTTTTGCTGGTGGACAGTCTTGCTTCAGTGTTGGTAGCTACTGACTGATCAGGATGGTTGTTGCTGAAAATAGAAGCAGCTATGGACATTTCTTAAGACAACAATGAAGTATACCACATTGATTAACTCTTCCTTTCATATAAAATTCATCTGTTGCATAAGATACTGTTTGATAGCATTTCACCCACAGCAGAGTGCCTTTTAAAATGATAACTGCTATTATTATGTGTAATTATATACATCAAGAAAAAATACATTTAAAAAATTATAGTCAATCCTCTTGAACCTGCCCCTGTTTTGTCAACTAATTTTATGTAATATTCTAAATATTTTCTTGTCATGTCAACTGTGTTCATAGCATCTTCACCAGGAGTAGATTCCACCTTAAGAAACCAGAGTGGCAGCCATTATGAAGTCACACAACAATAAGTGCTGGCGAGGATGCGGGGAAAAAGGTACACTCATATATTGCTGGTGGGACTGCAAATTGGTGCAGCCAATTTGGAAAGCAGTATGGAGATTCCTTGGAAAGCTGGGAATGGAACCACCATTTGACCCAGCTATTCCCCTTCTCAGACTATACCCAAAAGACCTAAAAACAGCATACTACAGGGACACTGCTACATCAATGTTTATAGCAGCACAATTCACAATAGCTAGACTATGGAACCAACCTAGATGCCCTTCAATAGATGAATGGATTTTAAAAAATGTGGCAGTTATACACAATGGAATATTACTCAGCACTAAAAAATAACAAGATCATGGCATTTGCAGGGAAATGGATGGCATTAGAGCAGATTATGCTAAGTGAAGTTAGCCAATCCCTAAAAAACAAATGCGGAATGTCTTCTCTGATATAAGGGGGGTGACTCAAAACAGAGTAGGGAGGAAGAGCATGAGAAGAAGATTACCGTTAAACAGGGAAGAGAGGTAGGAGGGAAAAAGAGGGAGAAGGGGAATTGCACGGAAGATGGAAGGAGAACCTCATTGTTATACAGAAGACATATATGATGTTGTGATGAGAAAAAGAAAAAAAGAAGTGTGTCACATTAGATTGGATAGAGAGAAAAGATGGGAGAGGAGGGGAGGAGTAGGGGGGATAGGAAGGGCAGCAGAATAGAATAGACAATATGATTGATGTATGTACATTCCATGTATGTATTATATGTCAAAATACATTCTGCTGTCATGTATGACTAAAAAAAATAAAAATAAATCGTATGGTAAAAAAATTAAAAAAAAATAAAATCTAGATGACAGGTAAAAAAAAAAGAAACCAGTTTTTTTTTTTAAAAATTAGTTTAGTTTTGGTTTTTTTTTTTGCTCATCTATAAGGAGAAAACTCATCTGTTAAAGTGTTGTCATGAGTGGCTGCAGGTATGGCTCAGTGGTAGCGTGTGTATTTAGCAAGCAGAAGGTCTTTATTTCCATTCCAAATACTCCCCCTACAGAGTTATCATGAAATTGAGGCAATGCAATTCTAGTTCTCTTATTATTTCCACAAAATCCAAATTTGATCCCTCAGTGAAGTCTTGAAGATTCAATTTGTAAAAAAATGTAGTATTTTGAGAAGTGTGATAAAGTGTGGTACAATAAAATGAGGTACCTAGTGAGCGTGCATTTGTGTGGCTTTCCCTGTAGAATACTTTAGAGATTTCATCTTGATTCAGTTACTATGAAAACACTGTGATTTAGGAGCCAGAAAACCACAGCCCCTGTGGGATCAAATTCTGTCACCTATTTTAGTAAAGTTTTAGTAGGACACGTACAACACAGCTATGCTTGTTATTCCCATATTGTTTCTATCCCACAAAGCCTAAGATATCTACTATTGGCCCTTTACAAAGTTTTCTAACCTGTTATTTTCCAGATCTGACCATTATACTTTTGACTGGGGCACAGAAGTGTATGCCTATACTTCTAGCTACTTGGGAGGCTGAGGCAGAAGAATCTCTTGAGCCCACAAGTTCAAAGCCAGCCTGGGTAACATATCCTATCATATATTGTTAAATCCAGAATATTAAATGTCTTAAGTTGGATATCCTGTTCAAATTTATATTGCTATGAATGTGACAGAGTTCAGATATGGATGCAGGCCACTTAATTCTTGGGCCCACTGTTATAATATATATCATACTATCTTATTATTGTATTATCAAACCAGGCCCATTTTGCCTACAGGATTGTATTCCCATGACCAAGTCTTCCTGATGTCTTCTGCCTCCTACCTGCACTGTCTCTCCACAGGATACCAGGAATGCTTTCACATATATGATTTTGGAAGAGGAGATAAATGATAGTAAGGGAAATGAAGAAGCCCTGGGGCAATGCAACCCCAAGGGCCCTTAGTGGTTGAGTTAGTAAGCCTTCCATCTCTGTGAAAAAGCACCTGAGAAAGTCAACTTAAAGGGAAAAAGATTTTTTTTTTTTTTTGGTTAATGGTTTCAGACCATGGTGCCACTAATAGTCTAGCTCAGATAGCCTGCTTGGGTCTCAGCTGGCTGGATTTGGCTACCCACTCACATAAAAAATAATGAAAAACAATAATGCAATTTATGTAGTTTGATCAAACTTGGGAAAACTGCTTCTCTCCAACAGCCTGTAGAATCAGTTACAATTTATAGAAACACAAGCAGGGGATATACATATTTAGATTTAGTTAGGCAGCCTGTGTTAGGCCTGAGGGGGCAATCTCCACTCCCATCTTCTTCAGCCTGTGTTGGTAGGAAGAGTTCCAACCTTTGGACTTCTTTTCTCAGCAAGATGAATGTGTTCTGAATTCATAAATGGGTGGGCAAGTTCAGCCTATTTCAATGGTCACTTTGTTTTATTGCTTCTGGAATTGTGTTGAGACAGAACATCATAGGTGGAGTGAATCTTCTCACCTCATGGCAGTCACAAAGCAGAGGGAGAAGAGGAGAATGGGCTGACGACAAAATATACCCTTCAAAGCATGGCCCCAGTGACATACTTCCTCCAACCAGACCTCACGCCCTGCAGTTTCCTCTATCTTCCAATAGCCCATCAAGCTATGAGTCCATGAATACATTAATCCACTGATGTGGTCAGAAACCTCATAATCCAATCCCTTCCCAAAGGCCCCACCTCTAAACACTGCCGCATTGGGGAGCAATACCTCAACATGTGAGGTTTAGAGGTCATTTAAGATCCAAACCATAGCAGAAGGCACCCATCTGAACTCATTGGGAAAAAAAAAAAAACTGAAGTGTGAGAACCATTTCATGTCTGATTTTTCTCTTGTGCTCTTTTCAAACTTGAGAATGTCACAGCAGCACCAAATATTCTTCACAAATAGAACTTTTAACCCTGCAAAGCATTTCATCCTACTACTTTACTGTAAGTTATACTACCCTTCCTGAGATGCTGGTTTATGTAGGTAAATGCTCTACTACTGAGCTGCATCCCCTGCCTTGCCTGGGTTATTTTTATAACTTAAATTACTTTGCTGAGCTTTTCCATTTTTTTTTCATTTGCTTCAAGATCATCTGTAGTTGCTGGTTAGAATATTTTTTAATGATGATGCCTATTGTGGCAGCATATCCCCTGTCAGGGCTGTTGGACCATCTGGGGTCTCTGGGTAGAGGAAGGGATTTCCTGGTCTGAAGAGATGGAGAGAAGTTCCAGGGCTGGATCAGTTTTTCCAACAGGACCTATCTTACATTTCCTCTGGGCCTGTTGGTTACTCTAAGGTAGAAAGTGAGTCCCATGTACCATGGTGAAGGTGAGCATTTTCCTTGGCCATATATTGCCTCTGGAGCTTGTGCTCACTGTCTTGCTGGGGTTACTGATATTCGTACTATTGTTGATTGGCTTCCAATAATCCTGGAAAGAAATGTATATCCCTGAACTGCTTTCAGTTAATCAGTTAGGGATTGGGAAACATGGAGTCCATGTAATGTTCTTTTGTTAGGGAAGGGTTTTATAAGATACCTTGCCACTATAGTATTCTACTAGTCCTAAGGTTCGTAACCTATTCTCCCTTTTCCAGCTTTCAGAATCCTTCTTTGGTTTCCTCTTGCATTATTTACAAAAGCTTAGACGTTTTCATTAGAAGTGCCAGCAGAAACAAGTTTACACGATCTCTGCTAACTCTACTTATAAGAAAAAGATTTTATAGTTCATCAGATGTTTTTATTGTAATCACTGGTTATGCTGGTGCAAAATTCACTTAATCCACCATAATAAAAAAAATTGATATACATATTTCAAACTAATACAATGCATTTTTCTGTTTTGCCTCTCCTTTCTTTCTGGCTTTTTTTTTAAAATGGTACCAGGGATTGAACCCAGGGGTGCTTAACCAATAAGCCACATCCCCAGCCCATTTTATTTTTTATTTTGAGACCAGGTCTTGCTAAGTTGTTTAGGGCCTCACTAATTTTGCTGAGACTGGCTTTGAATTCAGTGTCCTTAGCTGCTGGGATAACAGGCATACAATACCAGGACAGGAGTCTTTCTGGATTTTTTTTTTTTTAAAGAGAGAGGGAGAGAGAGAGAGAAAGAATTTTAATATTTATTTTTTTAGTTATCGGTGGACACAACATCTTTGTCTGTATGTGGTGCTGAGGATTGAACCCGGGCCGCACACACGCCAGGCGAGCGCACCACCGCTTGAGCCACATCCCCAGCCCTTTCTGGATTTTTTAAAATGTGATGCTGGGGGCTGAACTCAGGCCCTCAAACATACTACTTTACCACTGACCTAAATCCCCAACCCCTACTTTATTTCTGGTACTTGGATTAGTATTGTTACTCACAGTGAAGCCCAAAGAACCTGCCTGGGTACTGGCTGGCTGGACTTGGTTGTCCACCCACATAAGGAATAGGCAAATGGTGGGAAAAGAAAAGTGAATTTTATGCAGTTTGATCAAACTGGGGAGAAGCAGCTAGACTGCATCTCTGTAGATCCACCAGAAGTGGTTACAACTTTTAGAAAAAGATCCAGGTGATATACATAGATAGACTGTTGCTGTAGTCATCATAGTTAGCCTGGTAAGCCAATTGTCAAGTTAGCAAACACATTAAACATTTGTATTAAATCAGAATGCACTTTCAGATATATATGCCATGCTGTAATCAAAACAACTCTATGGAACTCTAAGGTAGAATTAGTGCTTCTCATTTTTGTAACAGATCTCAAACATCCTAGATCTCTACTTCTCATAGTGTCTCTTCCAAACAAACAAATTGGCACCACCAACAAACAATCCCTGTCAGAGGTAAGGCCCAATTTTCCTGTCACACAGTTTAAGAAAAAACTCCAACTTGGTTTCAGGGAAACCAGACAACAGGAAACAACAGGGTTGTGAGGGCTGTGGCAAACTGCTGGTGCCAAAAATTTATTTTTCCATTCTATCAAAAGTGACAAAGGGAAGTCAACATTGGTTACAGGGATGGCCTGTTCCCCTTCTCCAGCCCTGGGAATCTTCCTGAATCTTGGTTCAGCTATCTAACAACATAAGAAATATGCAAATGATGGGAAAGAATAATGAACTTTATGCAAAACTATTGTCTTATGATTATCACATTATAGTAGGGGAAAGAATCTAAATATCAGATAGTATTTCTAAATTAATTATGGTATCTCCATATAACATGTTATTATGTAGCCTTTCATGACAGATTACATAATTTTATTTAATTACATGAGGATCCTTATAATATTAACATCTAAAATTGGAATATAAATTGTATGAACAATAGGACTCAAGTAAAATATAAATGCCAGGGAATGTACCTAAAGAGTATCAATGATTTTCTGTGCATGATGAAAGTTTTTAAAAACTTATTCTTTAAACTTTTTGTTATTCTGCAACAGGTCAGCATTGCTTTTATAATCATAAAAACAGACGAAGCTGATATATGCTCAATTATCCCAAAATGATTACAATAGAGTACTTGAAAAATAATAGTGGAAAATAGCTTTATTTTCTTTCTGATGCAATACGGAAAATAATTTGTATCAGTCCCATTTTCAGAAAGCACAATATATACTCATCACAGAGTTGCCAATACAATGCTGGGGTAATATTGGTAAAAAGCCCAAAGCATAACCCCAGAGGCATCTCTGTTTGATTAACTGACCCTTTGAAATCACTACATGAAAGGGTCACTTACTCTCTAAGGAAAATAACATTTTTTTCCATGTCCTCTAATTTCAAACAATGAGAGTGTAATTTAAATATATATGTTTTTGAAATTTTCAATTTAGTTTGAAGAGGTATTACATAAATATTTTGAATATTCAATTTAAAGTTCAGCATAATGGAAAGCACCTATTTAACAACCATGCTATTCCACATGGGGACAAAGACAACTTATGCTGCCTTTCACAAGTTTTAATTGGCAGGGACCTTTTTGCATAGAAAGGTTACCTTCATTTGAATAGTCTTTGTATTTATGTGGTATTGTCTGCTTTAGGAGCTCACGAATCAGCTGATGGATCATCTGTCCCCATTTAATAGATACATCTCTCAGATGCAGATCAATTTATTTTGAAATGAACAAAGGGGCAAGGGTCCTTTTTGAGCTGTTCCATAGGAGATGAGAATGGAAATGAATGCTCAGAGGGCCCTTCATGCATCAAGTTGCTGCTGACTCATAGGCAGAAGGTGCTATTTGTTTAACCATGTGGGCAGATGGAGGTAATTCAACATTGCACATTCTCTTCTCAAGCTGTTTTTGTGATCAAGGAGATGCATTTCCTTTTCTTTCTCTTTCTTCTTTCCTACCTTCTTCCCTCCCTTCCCCTCCCTTCCCCCTCCCTTCTTCCCTCTCTCATTTTCTCTCTCTTCATCCCTCCATCCCTCTCTCTTACTCTCTCTCTCTCTCTTTCTTTCTATAGTTCCTCACACATATAAGACAAGTTCTCCATCACTGAGCTACATCCAGCTTGGGGGATGCATTTCTTAACTGGGTGTCTGGTGGCAATAATTAGCAAGGCAATAGTACACATACCCTACTTCTTGCACCTTATTCTCATAGGAGTCATTAAACTAATTGTCAAGGGAACTCCATTGGGCCCTATTCCCAGCCCTTCCATTCTCTTTTTGTTTTAGCATCTCTTTGTTCTTGACTACCCAGTCCTTACTCTTCAGCATCATCTCATCCTTTTGTGCTCTATTCCAACCTTCCAGCTCTCCATGTGACATGCTTTTTTCTGAGTTCCCAGGACCAGATCCTGGCCTGTCTCTGGTTTGATTCTGCTTTCACTCCTTGACCCTGACCCCCAGCCCCTTCTCCCTTGCCACACAGGCTTTGTGTAGAGGTTCCCCAAGGAACTCTAGACAGAGTTGGCTTCCAACATCTGCTGAAATTAGCCCTTCACATTTCACCACTGACCAGAGCTGAGACTAGTTCAAATAAACAAATAATTAGAGTTGAAAAGAGATCTGTGGATGTTCTACAACAACCCAACACGCAACATTATCCAGAGGGGCCATCTAAATTAGAGCTTATTTCACCACATCAGTAAGGAAGTGTATAATTTGAAAACATTCAAAGGGAATCATTTTCCTCTCTGGAGGTTGACACTAAACATTGTCCAGTCCCCCAGGCCAGTGTTGCACATTAATACATTTTCAAGTTTTAGGTGTAAATAAATAGTGCATTTTTTTAAGGGAAGGACAAAACTTGGTGACCTAAAATTTGAAGCTGATTATACTCTATTGAATATAAAATCATGAAACTTTTTAGGAAATCACAAAAAACTCTTGACCATTTCTGTCAAGGCTCTGCTTATCATGGTCCTCTTCCCTCCATGCACTGGGCAGTTTATGATTTTTGAGGTGCTTGTTAATATTGAATGTTCTGTCTCTTGTAGACTACTAAGTGATTTAGTACTGGTGGGATCCAGAAGTACTGACACAACAGAACTCAGAGCTTCTATCTCTCACAAAATACCTGTGGGGCTGGAATTCAGCAAATTCCTCCACAGCCAGTGAATATTAGCAAGCAAGTTTATTAACTATTTTCTGCTAGTCCCACCAAGCCAAGAAGCTAATTGCTCGTAGGCCAGGCAGGGTGGGCCTTGCTCTCTGGTTCTTAGTGATTGAGATAACTAAAACTCTTGTATTTTCCAGCCAGAAGCCTTTCAACTTAATGCTTTCAATATGGAAATGCTCTGGTTAACACACTGAACAGGATTTAAAGCAATTGTTGAGTCTTCAAAATTAAAGTATAAACAGAGGGCAATTTTAAGAATTTGTAAATCCTTCTTCCTGGTTCTGAAACCTTTCCCTGAGGCTGACATTAGGCAGGGCTTGGTCATTTTCCTTTACAGGAATGACCCTAAGTCAAGTTTCCCTGGAGATTTTTCAGCTTGTGCAGCCATGAGTTTCTCTACAACCAAATGGTACAAATTCTTAATTTTGAGATTCTGAAGTTATGGTGCATCAAGCCAAGAAATAGACTGAAATTTCATATTTGGTAGCAATCAAATATGAAAGTTTGCAAAGTTATGTATGTAAATGAATCTGAGGAGGGGGCTAAGGAAGACACATAGAGGAACATAACTGATTTTTTTCTCCCTCTTATAGTGTTTTTTTTTTAAACACGAAATTTGCTTTTACTATATTCAACATTAATGAGCCAGGTTTATTACTGAAAGATACAAAAAGTTGCCCCTTGTCAATGATGATAATACTTATATTTTGTGAGTAAAGTAAAAGTTAAGAGCAGAATGCTAATTTATTCAGGAATAATATTACTTTGCATTAGCAAGAGAAAGTAAATCATATGCATTAGTATTTTTTCTAATTAGTGAATACTATAACTAAGGTCTTAAAGTAAATTTAAAACATCCATTTACAAGTGAGTAGCATCCTGTTTACATTTTATACTCACCTCCTTGGCATGGATTCTGGTAATTGTTTTTCCATCTTTATTTGCATTGGTATTTGTTAGTGAAAATGGAAACAAGGAAAGTGCCTGTCATTTAAAAAACTAAACAGTGTTTAACAGTTAAAACATTAAACTTAACTTTTGAATGTTGTAGAACAACTTCCATCTTCTGCTACAATTTTTGAGACTTGATTGCATCTTTGAACAACTGATAATAAGTTTTCTAGAATTTGAAGGAGTCAATGTGTGTATCAATTGTTACAGTTTATTTCCAGATTACACTGAATTTTATCAAACAATTAGTCCACATTTACTTATATTCTCACAGCATGCCCCAAAGCAAGAAAGCACTGAAATAGCAAGCTTGATCCCTATTTCTTGCAAAATGACAATCTGTCTGGAGAGGTAAGTCATGGGAAATGTCTATAAGCATAAATAGATAATTTAATAGGAAAAATATATGGCAGGATCAATATTTAAAACAATTTTTTTTTTTTTTTTTTTAGTTCTAGATGACAGAATACCTTTGTTTTATTTATTTTCATGCTGTGCTGAGGATCAAACCCAGTGCCTTACACATGCAAGGCAAGCACTCCACCACTGAGCTGGAACCCCAGCCCCACAGAATCAACATTTTGGTTAGTCAGAGACTAACAGAAACCAATGCTAGAAAAAAATGAATTGAGCCAAGCGTGGTGACACCTGCCTGTAATTCCAGTGGCTTGGGAGGCAGGAGGATCACGAGTTCAAAGTCAGCTTCAGCAACAGCAAGGCTCTAAGCAACTCAGTGAGACCCTGTCTCTAAATAAAATACAAAATAGGGCTAGGGATGTGGCTCAGTACCCCTGGGTTCAATTCCCCACCCCCCAAAAAAGAGGGTTTAATGAAGGAAATGAAACTTGAGTGGGATATAAGGGGAGCTGAAAAATGATTCCCTTCCATGTAAAGATACACATTTTCTCAGGGTTGGATAACTAACCTAGTACTTCATGAACGCTAGATAAGCACTCTATCATAGAACTACATTCCCAGCTCCCAAATAGTTCCTTTTGACTAGAAACTGGAAGATGCAAAAAATGCAGTTAAAGAACAGTACATTTGTTTAAAAAAAATGGTGCGCTTTTGTTTTTATTAATCTGTAACAATTCTAATGTTAATAAACTATGTTGTTCCTCTCTTTCTTATTTTATTGCAGATGGGGTGGAAGGGTCTTGTTAAGTTGCCCTGGTTGGCCTCAAACTAATGATCCTCCTGCTTCAGCCTCCTGAGTAGCTGGGATTACAGGTACGCACCACCACACCCAGTTAAGGTTTTTTATTTTAAATATCTCTGAAATGTTGCTGCTGAAATATTTTTGATGAAATATTCCTGATAAAATATGTTGTGTTGTCTATCATACATATTCAATACACTTTTATAGAATTAAACTGAATTGAGAATTAAAGCAACTAGCTTTATTTTGTATGGTTATGAATAAATTAGCAGGGAAGAAAGGGACTCAGATTCACAAACATTTAGTAAATAATGCAAGAGCATGAATTTATGGATATGGATATAGCTTTTGATTGTCAGTTGATAATAGGTATATAGATAATATATACATAGATTAAAAATCTTGGACTCTTACTTGGCAGGTATACTGTGTCCCAAAAATATGATGTCTAAAGTACAATAGAATTTAAAAGAATCATCTGCAAACTGATCCTAGAAAAGCATTAAAATATATTTTAATACTTGAAACTTTGTATTTGAAGTAATATCCATTGGGAAGTTTATTGACCATTAATAACAAAATCATCAAGGATTGCAGAGGTGGTTAAGTAATATAGCACTTGCCTAGCATGTACAAGGCCCTGAGACAGAAACAAAAACTTGCCCTAGAAAACTTTTGCTTCTCTTACATCAAAGTAGATGATTTACCAAGAGAAATGACAAATGTTTTTTGAGACAACTTGCTAAGTTGCTGAGAATGGCCACGAACCTGAGATCCTCACATCTCAGTCTCCCAAGTCACTGGATTTACAAACTGTACCGGCACATGTGGCTGAGAAATGACAAACTTTTAAATTGGCTTTTTACTGCTTTCCAAAAATACCACAAAAATGATAGTGAATAAGACAGCCTTTTCATTTTCCTTATTTATTAAAACCTCCATAACTTCATCTTCTTATATTGTAATTCTCAATTTATTAAGCTTCATTTTTTCCTGGAGTCATTCGTATGATGTATAAATATGTAAATAGTAGCTTCGCCTGTGTATTTTTCCTCCTTCTGGGGGTTATGATCAGAAAGGAGATCACTGTGCCAAAGGTGGCAGCAGATGTTTTCCAAGAATGGACAGACATTCTATAAGAATGACTCATCCACTATTTAATACAGAGAAGCAAGTGGTTCTATGTCTCCCAACAGTCAATCCCTAGCCCTTTCAAATCCTCACTCCAGTTCCACAGTTTTCCTTAGCTCTCTTTGCCAACCTATCTTGTTTTGGTTCTTCCTCATCTGTGCCCCCATGATATATGAAACTTTGGTCAGTAATTTACCTTACGTTTTCCTGCTTTTTACCTTCCAGGAATGTTTTCACATTTTCTCCCACTGATTTTCATCAATCTTTTAGAATCTGTTAACTGCCACAAGAAACATAGTCCTAAACTCTCTCTCATCTGCTCTCAATAGTACATTCATGTTCTAATTAGGTTTTATTCCACATAGAATCCTTCTCTGTGTTTTACCAAATCACATTTTAATCTTTTTTTAATATGTGCTCTTCTTTCAAATTTTGAGTGACTTTTTGAATTAAAAAAGATGGAATGTGTTATGAATAAGAAACAGATTCAGAAGTTCCTAACCCTACAATTAGGTAATTGTGAGCAGAATTAGCTACCGGCTGTTCGTTCTGAAGTAACAAGTGTTTGCCTGTGTTAGTAATTATTTATACATACGATTTTGCACTTTTGCATTTTGGCAATTAATTAAATCATGAAGTTAAATTATGTGTGATAATTGAGCATGAAAGAACAAAATGCAAATAGAGAAAACTTAGCAAAAGCAGCCCTCATGAAGAGTAACTTTTCTAGTCACAAATGAAGAGGAGTCTATTGAGCAGCTATTTGATGCCTTTTCATGGAACAGGTTATACAATTCAGGTGAGAGATTTGCTGAGAATTTCCCCCTTGTGTGATTTGTATCGTAATTTCCCCCAGGAATACTTGGGGATGCAAGAAAGTTTTGGGGTATCTCGAGTACCGATCTGTTTCTCTCTGACTGCTGAAAACTCCTTTCTGTTTCAAAACACAGAAGTCTCTGTGAGGTGACTTGCCATCTTTTCCAAAACCCTGTACTTCCTGATGGGCTGTAGTTGCCAGGCACTGTTCTAGGCCCTAGAGATAGAACACTGAACAAAGCAAATTCCATGTTCTCAGGGACTTAGCTTTCTAAAGGGAGGAGACAGAATAAATACTCCTGGGGTGATAAGTGCTCTCATGAATATTAAAGTAGGAGAAGGGAGTGGAGTGAGAATCAAGCCTGCAGTGGTTGTTGGGAGAGGCCTCTTTGAACAGGGGATTTCATCAGGGTCCTGAAGGAAATGAGGTAGGAAGACAGGCAGATGCCTTGAGGGAAGGGCTTTCCAACCAGAAAGCAAAATGTGTAAGTTGTTTTAATAACAAGCAAGAATACCAGTGTGCCTGGAGCAGAGATGGTGAAGGGAGAGTAGGATGTATTAGAAAGGTAGCAGGGACAGGATTATGTAGGATCTTGTAGAGTACAGTAAGGGCTTATTTTGCATTTTACTCTGAGGACATGCGGAAGCTAAGGAGAAAGTTTCAAACCGTATAAACAATTACCAGTTGTGAGGTTTTTATGGTCTAGACTCTTCACCCCATAGAACTGAAGGGTGATGTTTAGATGTTTTGTCTGTTTTGTTTGTTATCTACATCCTGGTCCAGTATCCTCAAAGTAAAATCCAAAACAAATCCTTCCTTTCCCTCCTTCCTTCTTTCTTGCTTTCCTCCTTCCTTTCTTTTGTTTAACCTTTTTTAAAAAATTTTGTTCTTTTTAGATATACATGACTCCTTCTTTCTTTTGGTGAGAACACTTAATATCTACTCACAATTGATTTTTGGAATATTAACTGTGTGACCTCTGACTCTCATAAATTTACCCTTGATTCTAGTGTTTTTTTTTTTTTTTTTTTTAGATTCTGTAAGGTTTTCTGGGTTGCTTCCAACTTCAGACTATTATAGATAATGCTGCTATAAAAATCTGTGTACAAATATCTGTTTAGTCCCTGCTTTCAATTCTTTTGGATATACATCCAGAAGCAGAATTGCTAAGTTATGTAATAATTGTATATTTCATGTTTTTGAGGAAACACCATACCATTTTCCACAGTAGCTGCACCATTTCACATTCCTACCAGCAGTAGACAGGACTTCAAATTTCTCAGCATTCTCACCAGCACTTGAAATTTTCTATTTTTGTTTTTAAAATAATAGTCAAGTTAATAGATGTAAAGTGGTATTTTTTAAAATTGTTGCTGTTGTTATTTATTTATTTATTTTTGCCATTGTAGTTTTTGCATGACTGGGGATAGAACCCAGGGCCTTACACATGCTATTGAAGCCCAGCCCTTATTGTATTTTTTTTTTTTTAATATTTGCTTAATGAGTAATGCTCTTGAGCATCTTTTCATGTGCTTGTTGGCCATTTGTATATCTTCTTTGGAGAAATATCTGTCCAAGGTGTTTCCCACATATTGAATTTTATTGTTGTTGAGTTGTGGAAATTTTTATCTGTTAGGGATATTAATCCCTTATCAAATACATAATTTACAAATATTTTCTACCATTCCATAAGTTGCCTTTTACTTTGTTCATAGAGTCCCTTGGTGTACAATTTTTAATTTTTTTCATGAAATCCAATTTCTTGTTGCTTACATTTTTGCATTTTACCCAATAAATCATTTCCAAACTTAATATCGTGAATCATTCTCCCTATATTTTCTTCTGAGGGCTTTATAGTTTTAGCTCTTGAATTTATGTCTTTGATTAATTTTGAGGTAATTTTTGCTCAGGTGTAGAGTAAGTGTCCAATTATTATTATTTTTTTCTTTCTGGTACATGGATACCAACTTTTCAACACCATCATTGAAAAGTCTGTTCTTTCCTCATTGAATGGCCTTGACACTTTTATCAAGAATCATTTGATAATATATGTGAAGATTTATTCTGGTCTGTTCTATTCCTTTTATGTGTGTGTTTTTGCTTATGTTTATGTTTTTGTTTATGTGCATCTTTTGATTACTATAGCTTTGTAGTAAGTGACATGTTCTGCAGTCTCCTTTGTCTGATATTAACATAGCCACCCCATATTTCTAATGATCATAATTTTCATGAAATCAATTGTCCATCCTTTTACTTTTAATCTTTTTTTATTTTTACATTTAAACACATTTCTTATAGATCAGAGTATAGTTCTGCTTGCTTTACTTATATAGTTGGAAACATTTTTGTCTTTTAATTAAGGTTTTTAAAAGTTCACAGCCATCCCTCAGTATTCATGGGGGATTTGTTCCAAGACCCATGTGGTTACCAAAATCCTTAGATGCTCACATCCCTTATACAAAATGGCATATCATTTCCATATAATCTATGCACATCCTCCTCTATACTTTAAATCATCTCTAGATTACTTATAATACATACTACACTTTGGAACAACGTTGATCCATGGTTGGTTGAATTCTTGAATGCAGAGTCCTTGGATATGGAAATAATACTGCATTTTCATTTAGTATTCTTTGGCAGTGCTGGAAATTTAACCCAGAACACTGAATATTGCTAGACAGACACTCTACCCTTGAGCCACATCTCCAGCCCTGAATATTTTCTTTTAAGGTAATTATTAAAGGGACTGAGCTTAAGTTCTGGAGGCAGTTTCCAGGACCCCAGCACCTCAGGATATAGGTACAAAGTCCCCCTGCCTCTGCTTTAAACTCAGCAGGCCACCTACTCTATGGAGCTCATTGTATAAGGAGTTAGCCAGAAGCCAGTTAATTTGCAAACCCTCAAGGCTTCCACAAGAGACCAGAGAGAGCAGAAGAGGACAAATGTGAGGCATTGAGGACTCAAGTCAGGAGTACAAGCAGGAGTTGATGGTGAGGAGGACTAAAACAGTGCCAGTCACAGAGGAGAGAACAGTGCACATGGCACTTTTTGTGCCTAAGGGGCATGTTTAGCACCAGAAAGCATGACTCTGTTTCTGAGACTTTTTGCTTGGGAGTAAAAACTCTGCTATATGGGAGAAGCTTTGCATCTTGAAGCATATGTTTTTTTTTTTTTTTTCAGGCACACACTCCTGGGGTTCCTGCTTGTAATAAGTAACAAAAAATGAAGGCCATCCACTATATACTTGGCTTCATGGAGTTGAAAACCATGTAAAGGTAAAGGAGGATTCTTTTGGAATTCACCATTTGACTTCCAAAAATTCAAAATGAATTAACATGGCACTCCTTAAATTACTTTTTTTTTAACTTTATCACTGAATTATCCCACATATAAAATGGACCAAACTTTTTTAAAGTACACCACTGCATATCAACATTGTACAAGGAAAAATGGGAAATTCTAATGGAAAGTCAACACATATGTTGGTAGGAGATACATTCCAGATGTAATGGAAATATTACCAAAATTCTACAAAACAGCATTTAAATGAACTGGAGATGAATGAGTGTGTGGGTGTCCTTACAAGCCAGGACTGACTTGATGTTGATTTTGTACATGGGTGCTCTGTTTTGCATTGAAAGATGTGAAAATAAATATATTTTCCTTTGGGGAGGAAACAATCAATGGGTAGTTCGTTAAGCATATAGTGATAAAACCTTACATCACTTGGCTTTCAGTGTTCCAAAGAATTCCTCTGGATATTTCCATGGCATTTTTGGGCTTGCTATACAGGCTATTCAGGACTTTCCTTTCTTTGTGAACAAATGCCTCACTTGATATTGGTTCCCAGTGAGAAAGACCAGAGATGAGATGGTACCTCCAAGCAAGACCACTGCAGTCTCTGGTGGAAGTCCCCCAAATATGCTGCGTGCAGGAAGAATGAACAACTGCAAGCCCTTCTTGCCTTTGCTGATTTTTTTTTTATTTTTTGGTGCCAGGAATTGAACCCAATAGCACTTAATGACTGAGACACATCCTCGGCCTTTATTTTATTTTTTTGTATTTTATTTAGAGACAGGCTCTTGCTGAGTTGTTTATGGCCTTCCTAAGTTGCTGAGGCTAACTTTGAACTTGCAATCCTCCTACCTCAGCCTCTGGAGCTGTTGAAATTACAGTCATGTGACACTGTGCTTGGCCTTTGCTGAATATTCTATTATGATTCCTAATGGTAATTGCAGCCTCACTGACCAGGAACTCCTTGCTGCCAAGCCCTATGTGTTATACCCCGTGTACCTGTCAGCCCATGGAATCATCCCAATTTTACAAGACCTGTTGTTGAGAGGGGGCACCAAGGCTTCAGAGATATTCATTATATTCTCTGAGATCAGTCAGGATTTATACTTAAGCCCCAATATTCCCCCTTCTTCTTTGCTGCTGATAATCTCTCTGCTTCATTTCTGAGGAAGTGTGGCTGAAACATTATCAGGATAATGCATGTAAAATCCCTCTCTTTTGAATGTTGCCTCTGACAGCTCAGTAATAATTGCATAATTAAACTTAATTTATGCTGATGATACATGTATCCTGTCATTACCTCCTTACCTGAAAGTGGCACTGAAAGAAGGGAAATGGTTTGCTTAAAGGACAAGAAGTGAGGGTCAGGGGGAAACGGGCCTAGTTTGGGGTTTTAGATGTATTACATAAATGTCTGCCTTACTAAACAACTTTTTGCCCTGTCATTTCCTGGTTATTTTAGATGCCATGTCATGCCGAAGTTTTTATACTTAATAATTAGAATCTGTGATGCCAAAGGCTGTAGACATAGCTACAAATCACAATGTTCTACTTAAAATTCACTCACAGCCAGGCACGGTGGTGCTTGCCTATAATCCTCATCTGTAATCTTACTGACTCAGGAGCCTGAGGCAGGAGGATTGCAAATTTAAACTAAGGTTCAGCAACTTAACCAGACCTTGTCTCAAAATAATGCATAAAAAGGGTAGCAGATGTGGCTCAGCGGCAGAGTGTCCCTGAATTTAATTCCCAGTTCCAATAAATAATAAAATTAAAGAAATTAATTAATTAATTAAAATGTACTCAGGAAGACCCACACTGTTCTAAAAAGAATCTCCTGTGAAACTGAGTTTAGGAGCTTGCTTTTAAAGTTCATAAAGGTTTACGATATGGAGAAAAGTACCTCCAATGACTACCACTCACCTATGTGTTATTTTAAAAGTAGAAGGACCGAATAGTAGATTGTATTCTCTAGAGCACCAACCCTACCACCACTTGACATTTTGGGGATTGAACACCAGGCCTTGCTCATGCTAGGCACACAGTCTATTATTTAGCCTAACCCCCCACCCTTTATAAGTCTCTAAAAACAGACTAGAGAAGTCAAATTGTGTTATATAAGGTAACCCTGCCATTCTCTATAGGTGTCTCTTTGAGAAAAGGCAAGACAGAAGGGTGGATTGAGAAGAATAAAAGAGAGTTGGCCTTGTGGTTGGGCTCACCATGCTTAATGAGATGGCAAGACAAGAGAGTACTGTACACTTGTCCTCTCTCTGACTTCTAGGTTTCTGATATCAGCAGATAACATCTACAAGGCCAGACTTAATACTTGACAAAGGACATATTTTGGTGTTCCTTAGGCTCCAATCACCTACAATGCAAACCTGATTGGACTTCAAACATTCTCATCTTCTGGGCTTTGTACCTCTCATCAGGTGCTGCTTGGTTGGTGCCCTAAGGTCCAGGAAAGGTGGAGGATTTGGATTGGAGTAGAATGTTGTGACTCAACAAGCCAAGGACTATGGAAGGAGCTCCCTCCATGTGGAGGAAGGATATGGGTGGAAAATCTCCCTGGCACAGTTTGCATCCTGGGATCCTGTGCAGTTCATTGCATGAGGAGTCAGCCTAAAGTCACTGAATGTGCACACCCTGAGGGTTTTTGCTGATATAGTGAAGCTAGAAAGAGCTTCTAGTTCTCTTACTGCTGCCCTAGTCACAGTGGAGACTTTAAAGCAGACACCAGTGCAGTGCAGGCAGAGACCAGTTCCCTGACTGCTACTCTGAGGTAGCACTGGTGGCAAGGACTGACTTTGGTTCTGTGCAGGTGAAGCACCCATGCTATCCCATCAGATACAGTCCCCTGCCCAGGAAAGGAGTTTTCCTGAGCAGCTCTGTAGTGATGGTTGGCAGAACTCTGGGGTGCTTGGGCTGGGGAACCCTCAAATTTTTGAGCCCCACACACCCATGCCATCAGGTGCCCTGCAAGAGGCATTTATTGACTCTTCAGGAAGTCTGGAAATTTTCCTGGCATCTAGGTGTCCTATCAGCTCAAACCTCAGGAACAGAACGGGGAGGAAAGAAAGTAGCAATATTTGGGGCCTGCATGGCAGGGACGATCCTGGTTGGATGGTTCTCCGGGAGAACCCGTGCCCTGTCGGCAAGCCAGTCAGCACCATAAAGGCAGACAGCAGGCGGGTGCAACATGCTGCAGAACTTGCAGCGAGGTGTCTGGCGGTGAGCCACGGGTACGCTGTAAACTCCCAGAATTGTGAATTTTGATCGTAACTCCAGATTTTCAAGGGAATAGTTGGAGGTAGGCATGTTTCTTTTGCTACTTTGTGGTTTTCAAATGTTGAGGGCTTTGTGTTGGGATGTGTGCGTGGGAATTCCTGGGCATGTCACACATGCATTCTTGTGAAATGGAGTAAGAGTACATGAGCGCTGTAGCCGCATGTTCCATGAATGTAAGAGCTGCGTTGTATGTGATTAAATCCCATGAAGTCATAGACGAAAGCCCTTACTTACTTACTGTGGAAGTAAGTAAGCAGGGTTTTCCCCTCCCCCAGGAAACCAGTTGCAACTAATTTTGAGGAAACTTTCTGGGTTGATTGGTAGAATAACCTGTTCTTTGAGGAATCTTGCTAAAATGGGCGCAAGAGGACTGCATGGAGGTTTGAATGTGCCTTGAGGTTTGGTTCCTTCGACACGGGACCTTCGGTCGGGGGTGGTTATGCCATGATCACGGAACTGCACTTGGCTTTTTTCAGTTGCTTGATTATTTTACTACCAACTAGTTTTCTTTTGTCTCCTTGTGCTGTGAGTCTTGATATTTCTATGAAGAAAGCACTTTTATACGGTTCTAGAAAAGTTTTCACATATGATATCTATCTATCTATCTATCTAGATTGATCAATCTATCTACATATCAAGATATACACGCATATTTCTTTTTATCTTTTGTCTTTTTCTTTTTTGGTACCAGGGATTACAGGGATTGAACTCAGGGGCACGTGACCACTGAGCCATATCCTAGCCCTGTTTTGTATTTTATTTAGAGACAGGGTCTCACTGAGTTGTTTAGCGCCTCACTTTTGTGGAAGCTGGCTTTGAACTCCGCAATCCCCCTGTCTTCAGCCTCCGGAGCTGCTGGGTTTACAGGTGTGCGCCACCACACCTGGCTATGATATATCTTTATAGATAAATAAAATAGCATAATAATAAAAGTTCCCATGTTACTCATTCAATTGAATGAGTTTCCACTTCAATACTACTTATTCTCTCTTATTTTCAATTTAATCATAAAACTCTGAATACCATGGCATGGGGAAATTCCCAGGCTGAATGTCCATTCCAAAAGATGGCAGGGTCCTTCTAGCAGGGTCATTCCCTTATTCAGTATGAGAAGGAATAGTGTGTTCTTCACCTGTCTGGGGAGCAGTTCAGTGGTTGGGGGAAGACTAAATGGTGCTGCAGCTTTGGACTCCCTGATGTACTGAGGACATGGAGTTTTCTTTCAGTATTTGGACGATACGAATCAGCTGTATAGCTAGAGAAATCTGATGAATTATTTTATAGTTATTATTATTACTTTAGCTCTTTGTAATTTTTCTTCATTATGAATAAGTGTATACTGGTATTATCCTATAAATTCACATTCTGCTTCTAAATAGTGATATAGCTAGTAACTCTGAAACTAAAGATACTGTACAGCCATGTGCTATGGATTTGAAAATTGAAGTATTCCACAAGGTACATACAGTAGCAGTGAAGTGTGATCACTTTTCAACTATTTCTAAAACAATGCCTTGATGCAATGATATGGTAGTGCAGATGTTTTTGGCTTTCACAATGGAGAGCTGTGATTAAAAGCACCAGGTGGGCCAGGTACTGTGATGCAGGCCTGTAATCCCAGAGGCTCAGGAGGCTGAGGCAGGAGGATTGCAAGTTCAAAGTCAGCTTCTGCAAAAGTGAGGCACTAAGCAACTCAGTGAGACCCTGTCTCTAAATAAAATACAAAATAGGATTGGGGATGAGGCTCAGTGGTGGAGTGTCCTTGAGTTCAATCCCCCATTCCAGAAACAAGCAAACAAACAACAAAACAAAACAAGCAAACAAACAAAAAAACCCCAAACACCAGCCAATTCAAGGTTGTATAAAAAATTAAGATGTCAAGGAAAGTAATTTAGCTCCTGTTTTAAAAGTAAAAGCCCCAAATGAACTTGCATATCTTTCTCAGGTGGAAACAAAATCTTAAAGAAGAAAATAGTAGACAGCATGAACTCAGGTAGGGCCAGGAGATATAATCACCCCTGCAAAGTCCTGCAAGTCTCTCTGCCTTCTGTTTTGGGACTTACTCAGCAGTATCAGTATAGTACTGTTTTCTTTTTTTCACCCCAAACACAAGTAAGAAGTATTTTTCATTATTTAATTAGGTGTACTTGGATTGTTGTGTTTCATTTTGTCTTTTGAAGAAAATGAAAAAAGGGGATAGATTTTAATATAGTAATTAACCTCTAAAATGATTGTATTTTTCCTTTTTAAATTTAAACAGGTGCTGGTTGCAGCAATGAAGGTTTGTAATCCCAGCAGCTCAGGAAACTGAGGAAGGAGGATTGCAAGGTTCAGGCCAGCCTCAGCAATTTAGCCAGACCTTATTGTGAAAAAACAAAACAAGGCTTGGGGTGTAGCTCAGTGGTAGAGCACCCCCAGGGCTCAATCTCTAGTACCCCCCCACACACACACACCCCAATAAAAAAGAGCTCCTTTTTTTTGTACTTACCATGGAATGAACTCAGGTCTTAACCACTGAACAACATCTCCAGCCCTCCAGCCCTTTTTATTTTTATTTTTTTTCTTTTGAGACCAAGTTCCATAGGGAGTCGCTAAATTGTGGAGGCTGGTCTTGAACTTGTGATCTTCCTACCTCAGCCTCCCAAGTTACTGGAATTACAGGTGTGCACTACCATACCTGACAGCAAAAAGTCCAGATTTCTGTCTGAACAATCAGTACATGTATATTTTAAATTGCAATTGAGATTGCCTTTGCTTGTGCCACTGAGTGTCTTAAAGTTTGGTTCCTTTGACAGGAGATCTTCAGTTGTGGGTTTTGGGTGAGGCTATGGGGGGTGGGGGGGATGTTATGACCAGGGAGCTGCACTTGGCTTTTCTCATTTGCTTGGTTGTTTTACTACCAAATAGTTTTCTTTTGACTCCTTGTCTTGTGGATATTGATATTTCTATAAAGAAAATACTTTTATACAATTTTAGAAAAGTTTTCACATATGATATATCTGTATAGATATATAAAATAGAATAAAAATAAAAGTACCCATGTTGCTCTTTAAAGGAATAAGCTTCCATTTCAATCCTACTTATTTCACCTTATTTTCAATTTAGTTATATAACTCCAAATACCATGGCAGAGGGAGATTCCCATGCTGAAAATCCATTCCAAAGGATGGCAACCCTCTGAGCAGGGTCATTCCCTTATTCAGGGGTGCAACTGTACAGATGACTAAATGTACATTTTTCTTTTTGTGGTGCTGTGGATCAAACCCAGAGCCCCACAAGTGCCAGGTAAGTGCTCTACCACTGAGCCACATCCTGAGTAGCACAACAAAAATATCTGAAGTTGTTCAGCTCTTGTATTTTAAGACACTGATATGCTGGGTATACTAACTTGAGAATTTAGTGAAAGACTTTATCAGTATGACTATGTTAAGTTTTCCCCAAATACTACAGAAATATTAAATTGACTTTCCAATGCTGTTGATAAGAGAATGTTTTTCATGCTTTTTGATATGTATTTATGGAGTGTGTTTGTTCTGACTTCAGTCTTGTTAATGTCCTAGTAGGGGAGGATGCTTTAGATGTTGATGAGTTTTCTTCTGATTCTATTTCTAACAATTAGGCATATTGTTTAACAGGTTGTTCTTTCATTAAAGAGTGTTCATGACCACCAATGAATGTCCCCATATTTAAATATAGAAGTTGTTGCTCTGAGAGGGCCATTTTTTTTCATAATATAATACCTGAGATGAAGGCACAGTAGAAATTACTCAATCAAGCTAATATTTAGCTTTACAAGTTAAAGTATAAATTAATGAATTTGATTAGTGTTCTTCTATCTGCATTGATACACACACACACACACACACACACACACACACATGATGGCCAAGATTTTCCTTTTTGAATTTTTTTGGTAATGTACTTTTTACTTGCAGCAATATTTGTTGGCTTCTAAATATTTGGTTTTCAGAAGAAAGCCATCTGAGAGGTGTTGAACTCCTAGCATGTCTTTCCTGAGGCTTTTTTCCTTTTTAAGGTAAACCCTAAAATTCAAAGTTTATGTAAATCTTATCATTTCAGGCTGTTATCAAATATGTTGGTGTCAATACAACTTTGAGTTTCCAGTGAACTTTCCATCCTACATGGCATCTGATCCTCTTGAGAGTGACCTTATGGGGTACAAAGGCTAGAATTCAACATCATTTCACAGGTACTCAGAGAGGTTAGATAAACTGCTTAAAGAATCTCAGCTAGTATGTAGCTGGGATTGGATCCCAGCAATTGTGACTTCGAGAGTAGTGTTGATTTCCATTAGTTTTGTAGTTTCTCCTACTTGAACTACTGGATTAGGAACTTTTAGGATGTGTATTAAAGTCAAAACATTTTGTTGTCTGCTTTAACTTTAGTTCAAGTTGGGAGAATGAACTCATAAGTCAGTTGTATCTTACTAGAAAGTGATAAAATTCATTGATTTGTGTATTTGGTACTGGGATTTGAATGCAGGGATGCTCTACCACTGAGCTACATTAACAGTCCTTTCATTTATTTATTTTGAGACAAGGCTTTACCAAGTTGCCCAGGCTAGGCTTGAACTTGATCTTCCTGCTTCACACCTTGAAGATGCTAGAATTAGAGGCATCTATCACCATGTCTGGCAATAAAATTTGTTAGTATGGGCAATAAATCATAGAACCTTTGCTCTTTTCTCCTTGGGTTGGGTCAAGACCACTTGGAAACATTCCTGGATATTCAGGCACATATTCCCCTTAGTCAGCACTGTTTGCTCTTTGCTGCCTTTAGTAACAGACTCCTTTGCTGATCATCTTGAGAAAACTAGGTGCAAATTGTGCTGCAAGGCAGAGACCACACAGCACTTCAAAATGAGAAAGCTTTAAAGTAATACACAGGAATTTGCCTGGGAAATTGAAAGGTCTGTCTGCACAGAATGATTGTGCTTTGAGGTAAAATTCACAAACAAAGTCAATCAAACATGAAGACTCTGGAAACTGTTAGGGAGAGCTGTTTCATTTGTCTATACATTCCACAAGCTGAAATATCTATGTAAGGATACAACATGTGTGATCACAGAAAGTATTTGAAGTGTATTGGGATGGGAGAGTGTTGGGGCTGTCTGCCAGGTCATTTGCAGAGTTTTCCTGGTGGTGTGTTGGGAAGGGGGCTTTGGCACAGAGTAGCCAGAGTCAGCAGCAGTCATAGAGGCCATTTTAAGTGAGTAGGTCCATAGCCTTTTTCTCAGGTGATGCAAAGTTTCCTTAGTCCCTCTTTCTGAGAACAGTGTGGCTAATAAATTAAGACTCTTTCAAATGAAGTGGTGTATACATATATATGTATATGTGTGTGTGTGTGTGTATGCCTTGCATTAATCTTCCTGTTTTAGTGATCACCTTCTAACTCCAAGCCTTGCCTCAGCTTGTCTGCTTGACCTCCCAGCACCATCTGTCTTCAAATAAGTTTGATCTTGTTAGTTTCTTCTCAGCAATTTGCAGTAGTGTCTAGCTGTCTTACAAATTAAATAAATTTATCCTCAGCAAAAGAATCCAGCCTGATCTGGTCACTTTGATTTTTCTTACTTGATTCTTTTTATATCTTTTAACATTCTGGCTGCTCAATATTTACAGAATCCTTTTGATGGTTATTTAGCTCTTCTTTTGAATAATAATAATAATAATATATTTTTTAAATTTTGTGGTGCTGAGGATTGAACCCAGGACTCCTACACATGCCAAGACAGTGCTATACATTAAAATATTCTTATTTCTCTCTTTAAAAACATTTTTTGCTTTCAGGGATGACAACGATGATAATAATAACAATACCAGCTAGCACAGTGCTGTGCCCATGTTAGATAACTATTCAGGGGTATGAATGATGAACAAAAAAAAAAAAGAAAGAAAGAAAAATACCTGAAATCGTTGTCTGACAGCTTGATTTGCTAAGAAACAAAAAAATGCAGGACTCAACATCCTGGAAGCAGGATTCTTACTTCCTTGGTAACTTCCTGTGGAGTCAAATAGAGTATGGCTCAAGGATTAAGGAAAAGGCAAATGAAGAGGTCATAAAAGGGGAAGAACAGGGAAGAAGGAAGGGCAAGGGGAGGTATTGGGGAATAATAGGAACCAAACCATGATATATGCTTGTACAAATACGCCACAATGAAGCCCTTTATTCTGTAAAATTAATATGTATCAATAAATAAAATTTGAAAACAACAACTAAAGACCTAAAATATTCCAATATAATTTGTAATATTTCAAGTTCTTGATTACAAACAAAGATTTTCTGTCAGTTTGTGTAAGTGTGACTTTCTGATTGAAAAGTTCTGTTATGGTATAAAATACAGCTCAGTGGTAGAGTGCTTGACTAGCATGCATGAGGCACTGGGTTTTAATCCCAGCACTGAAAAAAAAAAGGACTTCTTTTATGAAATGTTTTTATCAATTTCTTTTGGCTTGTTTTACTGATTGGCTCTCAGTATTTTAAGCTCAAATAGACTGATGACAGAGAAAACATGTATCAGATTTTTTGTTTCTGTGCTGGGGATGAAACGTAGGGTGTCACATGCTAGTAAGTGCCTTTCTGCTGAGCTACCATTTAACTACACCCCAGGTCCTCAAGTTCTTAATTTAATGACTCGTGAAGATTTCTTTAAACGATTCACATAAAATAGACCTTTAAGATAAACTGACAGCACCTGGCTTTCATAGAGGGCTAAGTAAGGCAGGTACCACGAGGGGTGCAGGCAACATGCCTATGGAGATGGAGGAGACTGGGCTGAACAAGGTTTCTTGGAGAAGGTGCTTTAGGGGATGTGCCTTGATTCTTTTTTTCGGGGGGTGGGATACTGGGGATTGAACCTAGGGGTGCTTAACCACAGAACCTACGGGATGTGCCTTGAAAGGTATACAGCGCTTCAGTGAGTAAAGCAATACAGAGAAGATTGCACTAAGCAGGGAGATGATCAGGAGGAATGAAGAATGAGGACCTGGGGAATAATGAGCACTTCCTGGAATTCAGAGGACATGAGGTATAGTGTTACTGGATGGGTGGACAGACCTTTTAGTATATGATCTTGGGTGGCAGGCTGAGACAGTTTTACTATGCTTGATGCTTAAAAACTGCAGAGAGAAGAACATATGTGACCATGATAAGAGAGGACATTCAATAAGTATTTGTGGAGAAATTACACATGGAACCTCTTATTTCCCCTTTATTACCATGATCTCTTTTGTAATGACGCAAGGTACAAATCAGCTTAGTAAATTACACCAAGGCCAAACCTTTCTAATCTGGTGGGTTCCGAAAGCCACATAACCACTTTTGCTTGCTTCAATAATGTTTGTAAGTAACAAATCCTGTCAGAGGATCTTCCCTGAGGTCAGAACTGTGCCAAACAGGTAGTTCTGAATGCCAGTCACCCATGAAGTAAGCACTGTGCATAAGTGCCACTACAGCAGACACTTACCCAGATTCTTGCAGATGCTCCTTAGTAACTGTAAATAAAAGTCATCTGATGGTTCTTAAGCTTCTATGCAGTAGCAGGTGATGGTGATGGTGGTAGCTACACCATTTTCTGGTCATGTGTTCCTCTTTCAGGGGACAGACAGACAAGGGCCCAGACAATGATCAGGCATCCTAGAAGGTGGCAAGTGCTTAGAGAATGTAGTAGACAATGAGGGCTCAGGGAGGAGGAGTCTGAGGAGAGTGGGTGTGAGAGACCATTGTACATGATTCTGAAAAAAAACTTGAAAAATTATATCTGTTTGGATCCAAGCCATATCTACAAGACCCATATACCTTCAGGCCCAATAGATGCTGTGGGTAATATTTACCAAATATCAGAAGCAATATGTTTGGGACCATGATATTTGACTTTAGCATTGGTACCACCCAGGTGGCACAAGAATTGTGTATCTCTCAGAGAAGGCAAAAAGGGTACCTGATTAATATAAAGCAAGTCCATGGACACTGTTAGAAGAAATTGATGAACATAAACACACACACACACACACACACACACACACACAAAGTTGAGAACCATAAGTAAACTGTTTTTTTTTTTTTTTTAATTACGCAAAAGACAATTCTCATAGAGAGATCTCATAGAGTGCTGGGGACTGAACCTAAGGCTTTGTGTATGCTAAGCCCACATGTTGCCCCTGAGCTACACCCCAGTTCCATGCACATCTTAACTGGCACCACTTGTATGAAAGAGCACTGGAAAGGATAGCATCAGAAAGCTCAGACCCTAAGCTTTCTTGGTAATTGCAGGGGCCTGGAATTGGGACAAGACTAAATTGGACTTTACACAAAAGCTAGAAGCAATTTATGAACATTTTTGCAGAAGAAACATTTCCAGTTTGTCCATGACATTGCTTTGAGAATCATAGAAGTGTATGGAAAAGTAATTTTTAACCTGGAAGGTCTTGATGGTGGAAAATGTGCAGTTACATAATTATTGCCTTTCCTGGTGTTGCTAAAAATGACTATTGATCTAAAAACATCCCTTTTTCCCTAAGGCAATCTGCAACTGCTCATACACAACACTTATTCTTCATTTATCATTCTCAGGGTACAAAATGATTTTTGTCTTTTACACTTTAGTTTTGTACATTTTACATTTTACTGGGCACTTGTAATCTAATGAAAGTAGGATTCCTGTGTTTTGAATGTAATCATCAAGTTTTAAATGAGTGAAGGAAATCTGAGTAATGAGCTGCATTTTAAAATAATAACATAGCATCTTAATTAGTCAATGATTCACATAATATAAAGATGTTCAGTCGGGTTTAAAGTGCATACATCAAGCATTATTCAAGTGGCCATAGTCAACTCCTAGCATTAGCAAATTGAATGGGTGAAGTTGTGTAACATGAATTTTTAAAAAATATGTTTATACATTTTCTTGACTTTCACCAATGAGAACTACCAACTTAAAATGCAAATCATGTTTTTTGAGATTGTATTTGATCTCTGTAAATGTAGCACCCTACCCGTTTCCCTGAGAGAATTATAAAATCGAGCAAATGAAAGAAAATACATTTTGGGTGTGCGAATTTCTTGATTTTAGATCCACAAAGTGTGTGTGTGTGTGTGTGTGTGTGTGTGTGTGTATGTGTGTTTGTGTTTGCTTATGTACCCAGTTGTAGAGCAGATGCAAACATAAGTGAACATAATTTGTTAATTTTTGCATCCTAAATATATTTTAAGGAAGTGGAGGAGAATTTAACATTTATGTTATGCCAACTTGCTCAATTTATAAATCTTGCTCACTAGAAACACAATTTGTCCTTGTGCACCCTTGAAGTTCCATAGTGGGGATATTTCCTTAGTATAGAAATTCTACTGAGATGGTACACATGGTGAACACAGTTCACCTTGTTCTTGTATTCAAAGTTATTTAAATGTCAGGGAGTGAGGATGTATTAATTTCTGGGTTATATTGGTGGCATGAATAAGACTTATCTTGCATGGATAATTCAGAGAGAGGCTAAAAAGAATGCATGGTAATTGCAGCTGTTCTTCAAAATAAAGGTTAGGTGTGTGTTCTCTGTCTTTAGATTCCTTCCCAGGTGTTTGAGAATATTTGGGGAGTACATTGAACCAAAACCAGTAAACCCTTTCCCAAATTCATCTTGGAATCCTTCATGAAACATCAGGGAATCCAAATACTGGAATTTTTGTTGCAGAGCCCATTAAATATTTATTGTTAGGCTTTCAAAAGTTCCCTTTTGTCATTGCCAAGCCAAAATGCATCTTGTCAAGGAAGATGCTTGAGGATTGGAGGTGAAGCAAGGTAAAGCCACACTAAAGTCATTTTGGAGGTTTCTAGTACTCCCAAACCAATTGAAAGTGCTGCAATCTCTTGTAATCAAAAACACTGCTTCCCAGCTGGGTGTGGGGGTGCACACCTATAATCCTAGGGGCTATAATCCCAGCTTCAGCAATTTAGTGAGACCCTATCTCAAAAAATAAAAAGGGCTAAGGATATGTCTCAGTGGTTAAGCACCCTTGGGTTCAATCCCATTACCAAAAAACAAAACAAAACAAAACAAAACCTTTGCTTCCTTACATTTAACCAGCATTTTCAAACATACTCAACCAAGAAAAACTTCATTTTTAGTTTCGCTTGAGCCCTCTTAACATCATTGGCTTTTAGTGTTCTGCAGGATCCCTGACCCTTAAGAAAGTCCTAGTTATTTGTACTGGAACATTTTATACATGTAAGTGGCAGTATTTTGCCAAAGCATTATTTAATTTTCCAGGAGTGATAGTTACCAGTCGATTCTGAGCAAGAAGAATGCCACTCATTCCTGGTAGTGTCAAACTTCTTAGGACAACTGGACATGGGCATTTTCATGTCAAATTCCCCAGTGCATTTATTTAGACCCCAGTATGATTGAAGATAATAAAAACTCTTAGGATAACTCCAATAGGTTAAAAAATAAAATGACCTTCTTGGACTTGGGGTGTGGCTCAGTGGTAGAGCACTTGCCCAGCATGCAGAGGCCCTGGGTTCTATTCCTAGCACTGCAGAAAACAAACCAACAAAAACTTGCTTTCTAGCCATAAGCATTTCCTCTACGGCAGAGACAGCAAAAACAAAAAACAAAAACAAAAACAAAAAACAAGTCCAACAAGTTTGTTGTCTCATTCCCTTCTGCTCTTAGACACTGTATCATGGGTATGACACTGGCCAGAGGTTTCTCCCTTTCTCTCTCTCCTCTGAGTGGCTTTGAGATGGCAGACTTTGATAAGTGAGTCGATGTCCTTGGAGAGGTAGTGTGAACACCAGCATCACCTGTGATGGACAAAGAAGCTAAGAGGGTGTGTTGCTTCCTATGATGAATTAATAACTTCAGGGTTGCAGCTGTAGCTTTCAGGTAGGGCTTTTGCATTTCCCTAACTGGCCAGAGGCTCTGGATTTGATCCCCAGCATCACAAAAACACAACCAAACAAACAAAAAACACATGCACAAAACCAGAAGTCTTCAGAATAGGTTACTTACTATTTTTCTTCTCTTTTGTAAAATTATCTGTTGAACCTTTTGGGTCACAGACCAAATTCAATTCCATGTTTCTGAGAATCTGTCCTTTTCCATTTCTGAGAAATGAATTTGCCATTGGTTTGACAAATGAACTTTCCTTTAAGGAAACAGTAAAATGTCATTTTCTCTGATTTACAAACTTTGAAATTCTTTGTGTCAAGTTTCAGTGAGTTTTTTTTTTACAATGAACACAATTGGAGTTCTATTTTATACATAATTTTAAAGTGAATATCTGTTTATTTTACATATCAAGTAAAGCCAGTGTGGACCACTTCATACAAAATGTTATAGCTCTAAACCAGCAAAGGCTTCACTTTTAGAATAAACCTCTTGCTAACCTAGCTGTGGTGTTTGGGGTCATTTGTGTAAACTGTTTAGATAAAGTGATTGATTTTAATAACCCAAGTTTCTATAAATTCTAATAAAGTTAAGAGGGAAAATAAATATTACTATATAAATAAAATGAAGTTTTATCCCTATGTGATTAATAATAGAAGTTTTTAAAGAGTTGTGCAGATCTGTAGACACCAGAGATAAGTTTTTAATTAGCTTTTGTAAGGAACAAAGAAGAGAATTCTGTAGGAAGCCTGGAAGATGTAGACATTTCAGAGATGGATATGAGAGTTAACATGGGATGATTTTGACTCACATCTAATTTCTTAAGGAATCACTTGCAAGTTTCAATGCCTGAACCAATATTAAACATGCTTACTTAATTCATTTATTTATTCATTCTAAAAATCATAGAAAATGAGAATGAGAGGTGTAGTGGAGATGTGCAGGGTCTTTGGAGGCTGTGTCCCTTAGTACCTCATATGTTTGTAGACAAGATTCTGCATGTTGGTTTTCCTTAAGAATTGAAATGAAAATTCTGTTGAAATATAATGGATCAACTCTTGTGCTATGGGTGTCCTATTGAGGAATTTGGAGCCCGACCCCACAGTATGTAGATCATAGCCAACTTTTTCTTCTACCAGACACCGAGTCTCTGATTTGATATCAAGTTCCTTGATCCATTTTGAGTTAACTTGTGTGCATGGCGAGAGAAAAGGGATTCAGTTTCATTTTGTTACATATGGATTTCCAGTTTTCCCAGCACCATTTGTTGAAGATGCTATCCTTCCTCCATTGAATACTTTTAGTCCCTTTATCAAATACAAGATAGTTGTAATATTGTGGATTGGTTTCTGTGTCCTCTATTCTGTACCATTGGTCCACCCGCCTGTTTTGGTACCAGTACCATGCTGTTTTTGTTACTGTTGCTTGCTGGGAGCCATCAGCCAAGTAGGTATGACAATCTCCTTGCCAGCTTACTTCCATGCTGTCTAGTGGAAGGACTTCTGAAAGGTGACCTTGCTCAAGGACCAGGGCGGTTTAGCATAATAGGAGATTAGGGTGTTCCCCCTTTAGAATAGGGCAGTTTAGCATAATAGGAGATTAGGGTGTTCCCCCTTTAGAATAGGGCAGTTTAGCATAATAGGAGATTAGGGTGTTCCCCCTTTAGAATAGGGCGTATCCTGCTGCTGAGTTCCTCTTGAGTTCTTAGGGTCAGACAGTATATTTTGGGAGACAGAAGCCCATGTGGAGTGGATTTGGGCAGAGTGTGGATTTGGGAGAGAGTGGATTTGGGCAGAGAACGTGGATTCCCCCAGAACGTGTTTGTAGACGGCCGGTGTGAGTTCGGGAATAAAGAATTGCTGTTTGAATCTACAAGCTGTGTGGAGACTCGTGATTTGTGCCCAGCCAGAGACTGCGGCATCTGGTGGCTCGTACGCAGAACGCCTGAAGCTTGGGGGTAAGTGAAATTACTCGCCCCTGAAGGAGAGCGAAAGAATGGGTGAGCATTTCAAAAAACAATGTGTTCTTGTTCTGATTTATTTTGTTTTTATTTCAAGTTGCCTGTTCCTAGAACTTTCTCAGGCAAACTGGGGAAAATGGTTGACTCAGAGTTTGAAGTTGTTCACCTCCAAGGAAGAGAAATTGTTAGAGAAAGGAGGCACCCCAGTAAGACCAAGAACAGCTAGGGCATATGTTGATACAATACAAAAATGCAGCCCATGGCTTTTTAACGAGAAGTTGTTAAATATATCAATGGGACCATCATGGTATCCTGTAAAAGGATTTTTCTTCAACAAGAAAGAGATGGCTAGTTCTGTTTACTACAATTGTCTAAGATCTTGGTTTTCACATATGTCTGATTAATTTACAAAGCTAAAGTGTTAAAATATCAACCACTAAATATGAAATCAAGTACTCTTTACTTACTAAGTTCCATAAGGTAATATATTTAATCATTATGTGTGTTTTCATAAATTGGTGAATGGAAAAAAGTTTAAATTGCTTTGGTCTGTGTCTTTGCTAAAACAAGGTTACTAAGTGTTAAGATTCTATCAGGTGTAATTTATATACAAAGAGTATAAGAAGTTTCAGTTGGGTTTTAATTATAGTATTATAGTACCATAAAAAACATAAAAGTATTTCATCTTATTAAAGTGAAGTAATTTGTCTAAATCAGAAACTTTATAAGGGTTATTTCAGAATGTGAATTTATAAAAAGGGTTAACGGCTTAAAAAGAGATATAAAAAGATTCAAGATGTGAAAATATATTTTAATATGGAAGGTTAAAAGAATAAGAAATGTTTCTAGATGAGATAATCTCTGTGTGGTAAAGTAAAAAGTTGTAAAATGCCATTTTTAAAATTTTGAGGAAACTAGACTTACTTTAAAAGCTTGAGAAAGGAAGAAAAAAAAAGATATTTGTACAAGGCAGATTGAGACAAAGCTTCTTAATGGAGTAAAAAAGGCCTTTGGTTGAAGGGCAGTCATGTAAACTAACATTAAGCGATTTAAACAGAATCTAAGCCTCGTTTAAAAGAGTGAAGCTATAGGTGGTGAAAAAGTACATTTAAAAGTACAGTATAGATGATAATTAAAAGGCTTTAAAAGGTTCATTTGAAGGTGGTTAAGATGCCTTCATGACGGAGGAAAGATTGCGTCATTCGAAGCCTAGTTAATCTTATAAATTGGAAAAGGGTATATATCCCCCAAAGATAAACTTAAAATAACCCTTTTTACTCTAATTTTTTTAAATTTGGATTCATCAGGACTTAGTGCTACAGAAAGACATATGTATCCAAAAAATGTACATAAGACTAAAGTACTTTGGAAAGATATTCTAACAGGACAATGGAAAGATCCTGACCCAGTGATTTTTCTGGAGTCGGGGTTCTGTTTGTTTTTCCACAGGAGAACAGCAACCGATTTGGATTCCAGAAAGACTAACTAAAACGATTTCTACAGATCAAAAAGAAGATGATTTGACTCAAATCCATAACAGCTGATATCCACAACTCCAGCTTGGCCATTCTTACATCTGCAACAGTGATTAACCAGGATGCTTTTTTCAATATCTTTTTATTATTGCATTTTTCCACATCATAAGGTTCTATTTTTATTTTTTGAGCTCACACAAACCTAGGTTAATTGCTGGGAGCCATCAGCCAAGTAGGTATGACAATCTCCTTGCCAGCTTACTCCCATGCTGTCTAGTGGAAGGACTTCTGAAAGGTGACCTTGCTCAAGGACCAGGGCAGGATCTGTGTTTAGGGTGTTCCCCCTTTAGAATAGGGCAGTTTAGCATAATAGGAGATTAGGGTGTTCCCCCTTTAGAATAGGGCAGTTTAGCATAATAGGAGATTAGGGTGTTCCCCCTTTAAAATAGGGCGTATCCTGCTGCTGAGTTCCTCTTGAGTTCTTAGGGTCAGACAGTATATTTTGGGAGACAGAAGCCCATGTGGAGTGGATTTGGGCAGAGTGTGGATTAGGGCAGAGTGTGTATTTGGGCAGAGAACATGGATTTCCCCAGAACGTGTTTGTAGACGGCCGGTGTGAGTTCAGGAATAAAGAATTGCTGTTTGAATCTACAAGCTGTGTGGAGGCTCGTGATTTGTGCCCAGCCAGAGACTGCGGCAGTTAATGTTTTTTTTGATCAATTTTATTTTTTGACTATAGAGTTTTTAAACATTGCAATGGAGATTTCACCTAGGTAAAGCTACAAGGCCTTTATTATTATCTTATGTGTTGTACGTTTGTTTGCACATTTGTGTTTTGTGTTATATGTCTGTGTGTGCGTATGTCCATATTTCATATATGAGGAGCGCTCATGAGAAAATGGATCCAAATTATTATTTTTTTTATTCACGTGATTTAAATGGCTTAATTTAAATTAGGTAAACAGCTGTTAAAGATTGTTTTTAAAGGTGGTTAACAGATCTGCTTGTTTACTAATTTAAATCAGGTAAACAGCTGTTAAGGATTGCTTTTTAAGGAGGTTAACAGATCTATTTGTTTACTTTCACCTTTCCTTTTCATTATATTTAATATTTCTTTTCAGGATAATGTCTTTTTAGCATCATTGCCAGAATTCCTATCTTCATCCCAATGAATATAACTCAACAAGTATGCTCAATCAAGGAGTCAACTTACTTTGGGAGGAAACGGACTTTGGGAGGAGATGGACATATTGATAGATTCCTCCACTTTGAACTGCTTACAGAACTTGCCTAGACTATGTAACTATCGTTTGGTACAGCGAATTGTGGTAATGCTGGCATATCTTTGCTGATGGTGTCACCAGTGATGCAATTTTTCCAAAGGAACTGTCAATTGGCTTGGTGTCGTGGCATTTCTGTATCCTCCTCCCTTCTGCTAGTGATGGTCTAAATTTGGGGGCCAATGGCTATGCTGGACCGGTAGTCAGTGATGGGTATGATCCAATTGCAGTGGTATCAACCTAAGACAGGAGGCTGACGCCTAAAGGTCAGTTGCCTAAAGGTCAGTTTTCCGATGACGGGTAAGAACCATATGTTGAATTGGACAACCTACCAGGCACGGTCCTTAAGCCACATTAACCTCACTCCCCCACTGGCACCAAGGCCAAATTTGGGGGCCAACAGAGGTGAGGCAAAGAACCTCACCCCCCCACTGGTGCATAGACCTATCCACAAGTATGGCTGTATGCTGGACTGGTAGTCAGTGACGGGTATGATCCAGTTGCAGTGGTATCAACCTAAGACAGGAGGCTGACGCCTAAAGGTCAGTTTTCCGATGACGGGTAAGAACCATATGTTGAACTGGACAACCTACCAGGCACGGTCCTTAAGCCACATTGCTTGTTGTTTAATTAAACAGAAGGAGGGAGATGCTGAGAGTCATAGCCAAGTAGGTATGACAGTCTCCTTGCCAGCTTACTTCCATGCTGTCTAGTGGAAGGACTTCTGAAAGGTGACCTTGCTCAAGGACCAGGGCGGTTTAGCATAATAGGAGAGTAGGGTGTACCCCCTTTAGAATAGGGCAGTTTAGCATAATAGGAGAGTAGGGTGTTCCCCCTTTAGAATAGGGCAGTTTAGCATAATAGGAGATTAGGGTGTTCCCCCTTTAGAATAGGGTGTATCCTGCTGCTGAGTTCCTCTTGAGTTCTTAGGGTCAGACAGTATATTTTGGGAGACAGAAGCCCAGTGGAGTGGTGGATTTGGGCAGAGAGTGGATTTGGGCAGAGAACGTGGATTTCCCAAGAACGTGTTTGTAGACGGCCGGTGTGAGTTCGGGAATAAAGAATTGCTGTTTGAATCTACAAGCTGTGTGGTGACTCGTGATTTGTGCCCAGCCAGAGACTGCGGCAGTTTCTCTGTAGTATAGTTTGAAGTCTGGTATCGCTATACCGCCTGATTCACACTTCCTGCTTAGAGTTGTTTTTGCTATTCTGGGTCTTTTATTTTTCCATATGAATTTCATGATTGCTTTATCTATTTGTACAAGAAATGCCGTTGGGATTTTGATTGGCATTGCATTAAACCCATAGCACAAGAGTTAATAACTAGAATCAACAAATGGGACTTACTCAAACTAAAATGTTTTTTCTCAGCAAAAGAAACCATAAGAGAGGTAAATAGGGAGCCTACATCCTGGGAACAAATCTTTACTCCTCACACTTCAGATAGAGCCCTAATATCCAGAGTATACAAAGAACTCAAAAAAATAAACAATAAGAAAACACATAATCCAATCAGCAAATGGGCCAAGGACCTGAACAGACACTTCTCAGAGGAGGACATACAATCAATCAACAAGTACATGAAAAAATGCTCACCATCTCTAGCAGTCAGAGAAATGCAAATCAAAACCACCCTAAGATACCATCTCACTTCAGTAAGATTGGCAGCCATTAGGAAGTCAACAACAATAAGTGCTGGTGAGGATGTGGGGAAAAGGGTTCACTTGTACATTGCTGGTGGGACTGCAAATTGGTGCGGCCAATTTGGAAAGCAGTATGGAGATTTCTTGGAAAGCTGGGAATGGAACCACCATTTGACCCAGCTCTTCCCCTTCTCGGTCTATTCCCTAAAGACCTAAAAAGAGCATACTACAGGGACACTGCTACATCCATGTTCATAGCACCACAATTTACAATAGCAAGACTGTGGAACCAACCTAGATGCCCTTCAGTAGATGAATGGATAAAAAAATGTGGCATTTATACACAATGGAGTATTACTCTGCATTAAAAAATGACAAAATCAGAATTTGCAGGGAAATGGATGGCATTAGAGCAGATTATGCTAAGTGAAGCTAGCCAATCCCTAAAAAACAAATGCCAAATGTCTTCTTTGATATAAGGAGAGTAACTAAGAACAGAGTTGGGAGGAAGAGCATGAGAAGAAGATTAACATTAAACAGGGATGAGAGGTGGGAGGGAAAGGGAGAGAGAAGGGAAATTGCATGGGAATGGAAGGAGACCCTCAGGGGTATACAAAATTACATACAAGAGGAAGTGAGGGGAAAGGGAAAAAAACAAGGGAGAGAAATGAATTACAGTAGAGGGGGTAGAGAGAGAAGAGGGGAGGGGAGGGGGAGGGGGGATAGTAGAGGATAGGAAAGGCAGCAGAATACAACAGACACTAGTATGGCAATATGTAAATCAATGGATGTGTAACCGATGTGATTCTGCAATCTGTATACGGGGTAAAAATGGGAGTTCATAACCCACTTGAATCAAAGTGTGAAATATGATATATCAAGAACTATGTAATGTTTTGAACAACCAACAGTAAAAATTTAAAAAAATATATAATGGATCAAAATAGCTTTTCTTTAAGGATGGTTTGCTCTCCTTTCCTGAGTAGCTGTTCAGTGTCCACTTCCTTGGTGATTCTAAAAATGGCAGCCTGAGATTTTACTAGGTGGGAAACTCTGGGTTCCACTGGCAGAGTTCAGGGCTTTACACTTAAGATACAATAGATTGTGAGCTGGAGGCATAGTTCAGTGGTAGATGCCTTGCTTACCTGTGTGAAGCCCTGGATCATAAAACTCTTTTTAAAAAGTACAGTCGCTTTAACCTAGGTGCTCCCTTACTACTAGTGACATCACATTTCAGTGTCTGTGCCTTTGTTTCTGTGTTACCTCTGTACTCTTCATCTTTGTTTCTTCCTCTCAGCTTCCAGAACATTTTGAATAATTTTCTTCTGAAATTTAGAAATTTTGACCTTGTGTTCTAGTTATTATTTACATGTCAGTTTCCAAAAAGTAGTACAAAAATAACTTTGTACCCATCAGAGTGTAACCTTGAGTCCTCACATAGAAAATGGCTATAAAGTTAAAGGAATACATGGAGTTTGATTTACGCATGCATCTTGAAGGAAGACATGTTATCCAACAAGGGAAAATATGCCTTTTTAAACAAGTATCTGCTTTTTACAATAACAGACATCTGGCAAGGAATATTGAGATATAGGTTTTTCTTCTGTGAACTTTTCTCCTTTAATATGTTCCCTGTACTTCTTTTTTCTTGAAGATGAGTTATCAGTTCCGCTTTTTGAATTTCTCATTCTTCTTTTTACGTAAATTCTCAGATTGATATCTTTTGAAGAGAAACCTGTACAGGCCCATGGGGACTAAATAATAAATAGAGACAGGAAAAGAGCATTGGAGGGCAAGAAAGTGCCCATTGACTGAGCCTGGAAAGAAAGGCCCCAAACAGAAAGCTCTGTTTTTTTGGAGGGGTGGGTACAGAGATTGAACTCAGGGGCACTCGACCACTGAGCCACATCCCTAGCCCTATTTTGTATTTTATTTAGAGACAGGGTCTCACTGAGTTGCTTAGCGCCTCACCACTGGTGAGGCTGGCTTTAAACTTGTGATTCTCCTGCCTCAGCCTCCCGAGCCACTGGGATTACAGGCATGCACCACAATGCCTGGCTCAGAAAGCTCTGTTTGCTCAGTTTTTTTTCTTCTCTTTTTAAAAAATGGGTGCACATTAATTATACAGTGTAGTGGATTTCTTTATGGCATAGTTATAAATGTATATAACATAATTTGATGGATTTCATTCCTCAAACCATTTTCATCCCCTCCTTCCTCCTTCTTGTGCTTTCCTTCTCCTGTAATGGTCTCCCTCCTGTTAGAATGGTTTTGCACAGTATCACTGAACAAATTAAGTAGATGGGACAGAGTTATGAGATGTGAAGAATAGACAGGAATAGGCAGTCTATGTAAACATTGGACTGCAGGAGATGTTCAGGGACAATGTCTTCGACACCATATCCTTATATCCTGAGTGGATTCAATGCCATGATTCACTGGGGTGGGGTGACAGCAGCAACAAATACCCCAAAGTGGCTTTCGGACAGCTCTGGGTTGGGGAGGTGTAGTAGGAACTCGGAACCCAAAGAGTGGAGTGGGGAGGGGTGGGGAGGTGATGAAAGAATGCACTTTAAGATTCTTACCTTCTGTAGATCCCAGAGTGCTGCTGCACTGCAGCCTGGATGCTGTCTCAGGTCTTGTGCTACACTGGACTGTCACTCTTCACTATAGACTTTCTCAAATATTCAAATCCTGTGTCTCAGCAATCACTGTCAAGGGACTGGGCTCTCACCGTGATAGAAACCAAACTCCCCTATATTTTTTTTTTTTTCAGTGAAGGCCATTGATGTGTTTACAGACAGTTTGTCAGCCTATTTATAATTTTTGACAAGTTTCAAGTACATGATCAATTGCAGAAAAGTTATTGCACATGAATGTGATTGCTACAGAACATCAAAGTAATTTGTTGATAGGCAGGAGAACCAGAATTGGGAGAAACATGGTGGGTACATGCTTATTCCTAGTGGACTGCAAGGTCACAGATGAAAATTGGAGGGGTGGGAGAAGCGTGGCAGCAGAAAGCACATGACAGTTGCAGAGGGCAGAAATGTTGAAAGAGGGCTAATAGTAAGCAATGAAAAGATCAGGCAGCATACTGAGTGAGTGCTTAGCACTACCATGGACTGACAGGGTGGTCTTGAGAAAGTTAACTAAAATCTTGGGATCCATTTCCTTATGTGTAAAATGATGAAGATAATACCAGTGCTTTGGATACAGTAGGTGCTTAATAAATGCCAGCTAATATTATTGCTATTTGTATTATTTAGAAAAATCTCCTACCTTTCTACTACTATCAATCTAGATTCAGTAAATGTAGTTGAGTCTAAGTACCCTCTCAATGGAGTTTTATTGTTTAAATATAGGGCTAGGGATGTGGCTCAAGCCGTAGTGTGCTCACCTGGCATGCATGCGGCCCGGGTTCGATCCTCAGCACCACATACAAATAAAGATGTTGTGTCCACCAAAAACTAAAAAATAAATATTAAAAATTTCTCTCTCTCTCTCTCTCTCTCCCTCTCTAAAAAAAAGAAATATAAAAATAACATTATAATGAGTAGTTTTATCTCCAATGGACTCTTACAGCAAAGGGCCTGGAGATAGGTTCCTAACAACTCAAAGAAGATCTAAAAGAGACAGGACAAAATGTAGTAGTACTTCTCAGCTAGTTTGTCAAATGTTAATCTGAAGTATATTCTAAATTTCATGAATGAATAGAAGGTGGACCAGCACAGGAACACACAGAGGAGGAGATGGAACATAAGTTTTTGGAATTCCCCTCCCTTTCTAGCTCACAGTAGATCCTTGTCATTGGGCAGCAAAGACTAGCCATCATAGCAGAGAATGAGGGAATCAGTCAGGGAAAAATAGCATCAGACAGGACGTCCTGAAGAAAAGCAGATGTATCAGGTACTGTCCTCGTGAATTTTCCATTATTGGAACTCCTTGAGCTCATCTTAGAGGTTAGTGCTTTATATATGGAAAGATTTCCTTTTTTATTTTTGGCATTGGGGATTGATCCTAGAGGTGCTTTACCACTGAGCTACATCCCCAGTCTTTTGTATTTTATTTTATTTCTGATACACAGTCTCACTAAGTTGTAGAAGCTGGTCTTGATTTTGTGGTCCTCCTACCTCAATCTCCTGAATCAGGATTACACATGTAAAACCCTGGGCTTGACTCTAAATGGATAGATTTCTGTGTTTACTATCAAGGCATATTTTGGAAATAATGAAGAACACTAGTTACACAGGCTGTTGAATTCTACTTAAAACTTTCAAAATCTTATCTATCACCTACATATCTATAGGGCTTGTTCTCTAGGTTTCATTATTGTCAAGCTATTGTACGTATTTGAACTGCAAACACTTCAGATCAGTTTTCCTTTTCCAGGGAGTAAAAGTTGTGGAGAGAGGACTTCTTTTTTTCATGGGAAATAAACCAGTGCTTCCCTTTGCCTATTGAGGGACCTGGGTATCCCTGGATAGTTGCACACAGTGTGAAACAATACTTTATCCTTGAGATATGAGAAAATTAGAATCTATCTTGTAATTGTTCCATAGGCTATTATCCATCTTCTAACCCATTTAAATGGTTTTAGATATGATGTGGTTGGTAAGCTTCATACAAAATGGTATTTGGGAATCAAATAGGCTAGATTTCTCTGGAAGCATTTTCTTTTCTAAAATTTTAGGACCTCCTCCCCAGGATTACATCTTTTTAAATTTTGGTATTCTAATGTTCATTTCCTCTTTTTTGGCATCTGGGTATATAAAATCATATACAGTCAATACAAACTTTGTGAGGAGAATGTTTGCACCAAATTTTCTATATTGTCTTTTGTACTTATTCACATTTTAATCAGATTGGACAAATATCCAGTGGTTTATGTGTAAAAAGAATGTTTCTAGATGTTTTAGTTTATAGAAAGTGGAATGAGACTTTCCTACTTTGAGGAAGCTTAGAGTAGAATTTGGTGCAAATACTTTGATCTTACCACCTCTCCATCCTCCCCACAAAGTTTATACTTATGGCATATGCTTTTATGCACTCAGATGCCAAAAAAGAGGAAATTAAAATTTAGAATACCAAATTAAAAAGATGTAATCCTGGGAGTCCTAGAATTTTAGAAAAAAAAATGCTTCCAGAGAAATCCAGCCTGTTTGATTTCCAAAGAGCATTCTAGTGGAAGAATAAGATAAATGCACATAAAGGGCATTTGTTACAGGGGTTTTCCAAGGAAAAGAGTAAGGGTAAATTCAGGAAGACTTCTTGGAAGCACTGACATAGACATAAAAGGCAGTCCAGGACCTTTTTTCTTTTACCTGATATGCCAGACTCTGGATTCAACTATTTGATCTACCTCTTACTGGCTGGATGATTCTGAGCTATCTTTCTCTACCTCAGTTTCCTCATCTATAAAGTGAAGATGACTATATCAGGGTTGAGAGAATGTACCTTCATGTAGATGTTGAGGGAATCAAATAAATCAGTCACCATGAGTCTGGGATAGTGAGAGGCTGTGGGGAAGGGGTTAGAAGAAAGGACAGAAATAAGTCAATGGATTAGATCATGTTGGCCATTAGATGAAAGTGGGCAATAGTGGAGACCATGGAGGAGAAGGTAGTTGTAGGAATTGAGCTGAAACCTGGGCTGGAAGGCTGACATCAGGATTGGCAGGATTAGGCAGTGCAGAAGTAGCATGCTGGTCAGAGGAGGACAAAGAAGAAAGTGAGAGTTCCAATAGGTGACTTGGTCACCACTATTTGTAGGAATATATTGATGATGCGCATATTTAAGGAACTTTGCCATACAACTGGGATTTTCTCTGCTACTATTCAAGTAAATATGAAAACTTGACTTTCCATTCTATTCAGGGGATTTTTACAGAATAAATGTGTAAATTTAATTCTACAGAACTTCTGTTGCTTCAACTAAGGGAGGGGAGTGTTGAATTTCCTGGTAAACAAGAAAGAGAAAAGAACAAACATTGACTCAGCCCGTTTCTGATCAGAATTCCTACATGGTCTTGGTGTTCCAGAAGAAAGGGGTGGGGGTGGGAAGAGATGTTCAGGCTGATTTGAATCCCAGTGCTGTCATGTACTAGCTTGGGAACTTCAGACAAGCTACTTCAGCTCTTGAGTCTCAGTATTCTCATGTGGGAAATGGGAACAATTGCATCTATTTAACAGGACAGTTGGAGGACTAACTGATGGCTTGTGAAATGCACAGAACCTAGCTTGTATGTAGCAAGCTCAATAGTTGTTGGTTATTATGGCTGGGTTTCTGGGGCCCCCGCCATACTTTAAGACCTCGACTTATCTCAACTGAACCCATCTGAATGCTTCTCAAGGGTGAATGGGCGTTGCCTAGCAGTTTTGTTACTATGGTGATTCTGATGCTATGGGTATGGGCACATCTCAAAATTTCTCTCAGGTAAGGCCACTGCTGGTGGGTTGGGGACCACATTTTAAGTAGTAAGAGTCTAATTGTTATCCCTATTTAATTAATTTATTTATTTTCAGATGTTTTTAGTTGCCGATGGATTTTTAACTTTTTTTTTTTTATTCATATATGGTGCTGAGGATTAAACCCAGGGCTTCACACATGCTAGGCAAGTGCTATACCACTGAGCTACAACCCAAGCCCTATTATACCTATTTTAAACTTCAACTTCTTTCTAGTCATGTACTCCACTCCCAGGGTGATACTTATAAAATATCTATATGAATTATTTCTTTATAACCTATCAATTGAAGTGTAGTGTTTCATAGTGTACCCTTGGGGCACTAAGGTACATCAGGTTCACACGTCTCAGTTGATTATTCAAACTTCTTTGTTTCTACCCTAACTTGCCTTTCTAGATGTTCTAGATTTCAGTCACACTGTGTTTCTTTTTTGGGCAGGACTCAGTTTATTTTTGTTCTTGTTTTTTGAAATTTCACTATGGTAGTAAAAACATTTATAACAAAAAGCTAACCCATTTTATATATACAGTTGTCATTAAGTAATTCACATTGCTCTGCAACTATATCCTATGTCCATCTCCAGAAACACTTTTATCCCTAAGTGAAATTCTGTACCCCTTAAGCATTAATTCCTTTTCCCCCTCTTTTCAGTCCCTGGTAAGCACTATTCTACTTTCTCTTATTACACTTTGTTTAAAAATATTCGTTGAGGTCTTATTCTATACTTGGTGCTAGGCAAGACTTTTGACGTCCTTTTATAATTCCCGGTTGACAGATAAGGAAACTGAGGCCCAGTGAGCTCAAGTAACATGCCAAAGTTCACATGCTAAGAAGTGATCAGGACAGTTAAATCTCACACACATGTTACATCTCAGTGCCCTTACTCAGGCTGTGTCTTCTGTCTACAATATCTTTTCCTTTCTGTCTCCCAGTTGAGGCTATTTGTATCCCAGTTACCCAGGAAGCCATCTTCTGTGAAGTTTCTATTCCAGCATTGTTTACTCCCTTGCCAGGAATCAGTGGATTGATGTAGATGCCAGTGTTCCCCAAATCTGCATTGGTAAGATATAGTGAGGACAGAGATTGAATATATTGCTTATATTTCACAACTGGTGGAGAGAATTGGAATAAGACTGGGATTAAGAATTTAATAAGGGGCTGGTGTTGTAGCTCAGTGATAAAGCACTTGCCTGGCATGTGTAAGGCACTGGGCTCCATCCTCAACACTACATAAAAATAAATAAATAAAATAAAGACATTGTGTCCATCTACAACTAAAAAAATATGTTTTTTTTAAAAAAAGAATTTAATGAACTGCTAATCTGTTTCAGTAATCCATAGAAGGTTTTCCTGGATCATGTAAACACTTGAAATATTCAGCCAGAGTGTTCAAGGATGTAAGAAACCTTTTGATTCTTTAGTACCTCTTATTGTCTTAGGCTAAGAGGATATAAAACTACAGAATCCCCCAAAGCGAGAAACCATTAGAAATGTACTTTTAGATTCAACTTTGTTTATCTATCTGGATTTGCCGTGTGTGTGTGTGTGTGTGTGTGTGTGTGTGTGCGTGTGCACCCGTGCATGTGTACTGGTGTGTGCCTGTTTTTACAGGATTAGCTGGCAAAAGATATTCAGGAACTTTGTCTGCCTGTCAGCATTTTTCCAGGTAAGACTCACTGTTCCTTCTTTCATTTATTCATTTACCCAGCATTTATTCAGCATGGCTTTTCTGCCAGGTACATTTTGGGGTACTGAGAACATAATTGACCAAATAGGCCTGTCCCTTCCCTCAGAAGGGGTCAATGAATCTGCACCTGTGCTCAGAATGTCTCAATTTTAGTGTAGAAAGAATAGGGATGTATCTGTACAGATGTGTGTATGTGTGTATGTGTGTGTGTGTGTGTGTGTGTGTGCGCACTCTTGCTCATTTTCTTTATTGCTTGAGTCCCCCTTGATCCTGTTCAGGACAAGGCTTATGGCCTGTACAGCAAGGTCTCACTGGAAAAATTAAGGGGAGAGAAAAGCAAAATTACTCCCTAGGGATACCTCAAGGGTACTAGGAAGACTTATCCTGTTGCTGGAACTGTTTTGGAGTCTGAACTTGCCACTTGTTCTCCCTGGCATATTCTGTGTGTGCATGGCATGCCAGTCTAAATTAATTTCCATTCTTGATTTTATTCATTAGAAAGTTATGTTCCCTTAAGAGGAATGAGTAATCGATGAAATATAGTCTTATGAGTTTTAATTTTTGAAGAAAGTTTTGATTGAAAATAAATTGGAAATTTCCACAGACGTGGTTGATATATTTACACCATAAACATTTAACATCATCACTGTCTACTTGAAAATTCTAAATATTTCATTCTTTCTCACTGATTAAATACTTTTAATAAATCTTATATGAGTAGCAGAAGATGAATTGATTCAAATTGATGAAATATGCCATCATTCATTTTCCTCTATATAACTTCAAAAAAAAAAAAAAGCCCTGGAACTGTATTGAGATTTGAAAGACCATTTTCCTTCACTTGAGCAATTGTTTATAAAACTGTATATGTGCCTTTCTATATGTAAAGAAAAAGTTGATCCTTGAGAATGTCCAGCAAATATTATAGCTACAAATATATGGTGTTATTATCTTCTACAATGGTATTTTAAATACTTGGAGGTATTCACTTTAAAATAAACAAATATTGTAACCAGAGTAATATCCCAAGATGTATTCATCTCTGCATTCTGCTTTTCTTCAGACACTCTCTGGTTTTCTTTAACATTCCTTGTAAACATTTTCAGTGATGTTTACATGAGCTGTACACTTTCTGGCCATTACTGCACTTTGAGGCAGAGGACAGTTGTGGCTGCCACTCAAGTGGGATACAGGCCTCCCAGCAACTGCTTGGGACTCAGGCAGCCCCACAGACAGGGCAGCTTCTCCTGGCTTCTAGAGTGCTAACTAGTTCATGTCAACCTCTTCAGATGTACGAGAGTGCAGATAATGCTCTCTATTAAAAACTGAACTTTTGTTATGATTGCAAATGGCATCACCAAAACCCATCTGTGCCATTTGCAACTTAATTTTCCTCAGTTATGCCCAGAACCTACCCTCCTTGCGTTACTCTTTTTCTGATTCTTTGAATACCCCTGCCCTTTGCTGCCTCAGGGTCTATTCCAGCCCCTTGACTGCTGTACTTTTATCTCAATGAGCTTCCCCTCATCCTGCCTCAACACTTCAGGTACATTTTCTGGCAATATCTTTCCTATCTATTCTCATCCTTAGTGCCCAGAAAAATTCTAAGCTAAAATCAGGCTGAACATCCCTCTCCCTCATTCCTATATCTGGGAGGCTGAGTGCTATTGAAGGAAATGTCATTTGTGTGCAGATCAGCAGCACTGCAGAATCATGCTCTTGTACCACATGCTGCTCATTACAAGAACACGCATTAGGTGCTACAATGCCCTGACTCATACCTAGAGCTGGGACATGTGAGACTCATCCTGCCAGCCCACTGCCTGCAGCATGCTCTCTGCATGGTTCTCATTCTTTTCACAGCAGCTGTCATCAGGATAACTCTGTATTACTAAATTTTTGTCATCACTTTCCATTTTGAGAAAAGTGTATCTTCCTTACATTCCATTAGATGTTATACTGCTATTACTAATCTTGATTAAAGCTACCATGTATTTAGTGGCTATTATGAGGCAGTCACAGTGCTAGCCATCTGATATCCATTAAGGTAATTCTCACACAAAGCTTGTCACACAGGTATTATCATTTCACAGTGAGATAATCAAGATTCATATAAATTATCAAGACTCACATAGATAAAGGAATACATCAAAGGTCACAAAATATCCATGAAGAGGTAGAGTTTGGATTTAAATCCAGGTCCAGTTGATTCCAAAGCTGAGATTCTTCACAATTCAATACTGGTGTCCATATTATTTTGAAGAGGTATTTATTTAGAATGCTACACATCATAATTATAGCAAATGTGGAAAATGTGAAAAATTTTGTTTACTTAGTTACCTCTACCAGACATACCTCTCTAAGCATTTTGTTTTATTTCTAGTCCTGTTTATTACAATGTATTATATTCAATTTGCTGATCATGTTTACATGATTGAGTTTATATAACATGATGTTAAAACCTTTTTCAGCCAACATTATAACAAATATTTTTCATAGTATAGATTCTTCACAAACATGCTTTGTGGTGGCCTTGGAATTCATTACAAACACATGAAAGGGACTGGGGGTGGAGCTGAGTAGTTGAGCATTGCCTAGTATACATGGAGACGGCCCTAGCTTCAGTTCCCAGTAAAAAAGAAAAAGTTACTGGAAAGTGTCAAAAATATTGAGCTGTCCAACAAAATAAGAAATGTAATCTTGGGAGGAAGGACAAAGGGAGTTTGGACTCAGTCCTGGGCAAATGTTAGTGTATTTCAAACTGAAGCATGCCACAAGCGTAGAAATGTCACATGGAAGTGCATTGAAATTCAACTTCATCATTCTTAGGCAGAACAGGCAAAGGTGGATGAGTACAAGTATTTATCTGAATTTGTAGGAAATCTGTTGGAAAGGTCGTCAGCCCTGAGATATGTAAGTAAATCCTTTGAATTGCAATGTTATGGTCTTTATTCTTAGACTCTTTTCTACTTTTCTAGATTTGCAACCAGAGACTCCTGCTCTTGTAATTCTTTTGTTCCTCATCTGGTTTTCCCCTTTCCTCACCTGCAAGGTGTGGTGACTGTTCTGCCCTAGAAAGCAGCTCAGGAATGGGAGAAGACTTAACTGCATAGCCCAGCCTGAGTGAACGAGTCCTTTGATTCAAATTCAGAATTATACCTTTAGTGTCATTTAGTCCTGAAATATTTGTACTTGGAGATCATGACATATATTATGTGTGGTCCATAACTTATAAGCCGCAGATATGGTCTCTGTGATTTGTCAGGAATATTAGTAACAGAGAGCCATATGTGATCTGTAAGTTACTTGTCTCCAGAAAAGGTTGATACTGCCCGGGAACTTGGTAATTTATTTGGGTGCTGGAAGTTTTTCCATTGGCTTTCTTTTTTAAAACTGAGATTAAAGTTGAGAATTATTTTGACTGTGAACCTTATCCCAACTGAAGACTGATAAACTTACATCATCAGAACAGTTTCATTAGAAAATATTCAAGTAATTTTCTTATGCAGAGCCATTGCTTAATTAAATCCAGCTATTCAATGTACTTTCATGTGATCTCTCTCTCTCTCTCTCTCTCTCTCTCTCTCACACACACACACACACACACACACACACACACACAGAGTTTCTTTTCCAGAAAATTAAAAAGTAGCTAGGTGCAGTGGCACATACCTGTAATCCTAGTAAATCAGGAGGCAGGAGAATGACAATTTAGAGGCCAGCCTCAGCAACTTAGTGAGATCCTGTCTCAAAATAAAAAAAATATATATATAAAAGAAATGGGGATCTCATGCAGTGGTAGAAAGCTGGCTTAGCTTGTGCAATGCCCTGTATTTGATCCATAACACTCTAATAATACTAATACTAATAATTTTAAAAATTAAAATAAAAAGGGCTGGGTCTTTACCTCAGTGGTACAGAACCTTCGGATTCATTCTGTAGCATTGTAAAAAGAAATCTTGCAAACAAATTATGTTGCCCCAACACAGAATGAGCTATATTAAACTTTTTCTCTCTCTTTCTCTCTCTCTCTCTCTCTCTCTCGAATAATTTACTTTATTGAAAAAAAGAAAAAAAGTCGCCAAGAGGTACTCATCCATGTACTTGGTCAGCTCAGACCAAAGGAGGCATCACACGGTCTTTGTCTCTCTTTTTATGATAGAAATATCAAAATTATAATACCTCTTTTGTTATAAATCAAATTTCAATTTATGCATGTATCTGTTCTTGTGTTGTCTCTTCTGTTTTTCTATTCTCTCCATATGTATTATAACTAAATACTAGAGGTTTTTCATAATCTCTGAGGTTCAGAATAAGCATATCATTTTAAATTGTCATTCTTCAAAATTATCATGAATGTTTCTGCTCCACAGGAACTTTGAATTTAACTTGTACAGTTTCATGGAAAAGGATAATGCCTCAAAATCAATTTACTGAGTTTTGGTCATAATTATGTAAGTTTGTAGATAAGTAGTACAGATAAATTTATGATATTAGGACTTCCTTCCACAGATATGGCATATCTTTCCATTTATTTAGGCTTTCTTTCATATGCTTCAATATAGCCTTATTATTTTTTGTAATGATTCTTTTAATTTTTGTTAAATTAACCAGTAAATCCTGTATAGTTTTTTTTTAATGTGAAGAAACCATAAATGCTATTTAAGAACATGAAAAAGGAAACTGGGCCTGGTGGCACATATCTGTAATTCCAGTGGATTGGGAAGCTTAGTCAGGAGGATCACAAATTCAAGGCCAGCCTTAGCAACCTAATGAGGCCCTGTGAAACTTAGGGAGACCCTGTCTCAAAATAGAAAACAAAAAGGGCTGGGGATGTGGCTCAGTGGATGTCCCTGGTTTTAATCCCTGCTTAAAAAAAAAGAAGAGGAAGGTATTTGAATAATTGGAGAGATAAAATTTTCCTTATGAAAACATATATCATACAGTTATATAATTTTAAGAAATTATAATCATATTATTAAAGTTTTTAGGTTTAAAATTAATTTTCATAATCAGTTGTAAATATTTTTCTAATTTTCTTTAGAGGTTCTTCTTTGAGTCACAGATAACTTAGAAATAATTTGTTTAATTTGCAAATATTAATTTTTTATATTGACTGATGTAGTTGTTTATTCATTTATTATGGATTGTTTATTTAATTCTATAATGGTCAGAGAACATAATCTGTATGATTTTGATACTTTAAATTTTTTGAATCTTGTTTTATGTCCCAGCATAATTTTCCCCTTGTGGTACTAGGGTTTGAACCATGGGCCTCACACATGCTATGCAAGTGCTCTACCACTGAGCCACGTCCTGGCCCTTTAACTTTACCTTACTGAACATTCCATATGGCAGGTAGTATGTGTTCTATAGTTGCCTGGATATACTCTTCTGTTAACTCAAATGAAGTTAAGTTGGCTGATGTAGTGTAAGTCTTCAGTCTCTTTAATATTTTTCTTCATATTACTTCCATTGATTACTGAGAAGAGTATTGATCTCACCAAATCTTAATTATAGATCTGTTTATTTCCTCTTTCTGTTCTGCCAGTTTTTACTTCATTGTAAAGCTTTGTAGTTAGATGTAGTCTTGCTAGGTCTTCTTAATTGACTTTTTTCTCATTATGAAATGCCCTCCTTTTCCCTAGTGTGTTCCTTATCCTGGAGTCTACTTTGTCTGATATAGCCATTCAAGCCTTTTATCATTAGGACTATGTAGTATATATGTGTCTGTGCTATTTTGAACCTATCTGTCTTTACAATGAACTTGTTTGGTCTTGATTTTCAAATTTAGTCTTGACAACCCCTAACTTTATAATTGTATGTTTGGTCTATTGACAGTTAATATAATTATTATTATGGTTAGGATTAAGCCTACCATCTTACTACATGTTTTCTGAATATCCTATGTGATCTTTATTTTTGTTGTTTTCTTTTTCTTCTTTCTATTGGATTAAGTGAGTATTTAATTAGTATTCTATTTTGTTTCTTCATTTTGTTCATAATCTGTATCTCTGAATCTTTTATTTGTTGCTCTACACACTTTGTAGTATACATCTTTAATATATTACAGACTTCTATGAATTAGTGTTGTGTCACTTCATGTATAATGTAAGAACCTTATAATGATAGATTATATGTTCTAACCTCCTATCTTTTCGAATATTATTTTCATAGGTTTTGTTCCAGCATATTTTACAGTACAGGTGTTCTTTGACTTATGATGAGGTGATATTCCATCAATCTTTCATAAGTTGAAATGATCTGAAGTAAAAACTGATACACTTAAACTAGCAAACATCACAGTTAACTTAGCCTACCCTTAACATGCTCAGAACACTTACATTAGCCTAGAGTCTGGAAAAATCATCTAGCACAAAGCCTATTTTTGATAAAGTTTTGAATGTCTCATGCAATTTATTGAATATGGTATTAAAAGTTAAATGGTTTCTACTGCATGTGTACCATTTTTGCATCATCATTAAGTAAACCAAATGTTAAGTAGAACAATTATAAGTCAGAGACTCTCTGCATTTTTCTTTCTTGCCAAGTAGGTTCTAAAGAAATTGAAAAAGAGAAATAATATATTTACTTACATATATGTTAGTGCCAGTGCTTTTCATTCTCTGACATCAACATTAAATGTAGATTTTTGAGTCTTGTGTACATACTAGGTGTGGGACTCTCACCCTGCATGTTTGTTTTTTCAAGTGTTCTTGAAGTAAGCAAAATTAAATGAATTTAAAGGTATGGAGTTAAACCTACAATGATTTCACATGTTTTTTGTTGAACCCAGGCTGGGCTTAAACTCTGGGGTTCAAGCAATTCTCCCATATCTGCCTCCTGAGTATCTGAGATTACAGACACCATCATGGCTGGTCAACAAATACTTGGCCTTTGAATCAAGTTGTGTAACTTCACAGAATACCTTTATAAGCTTTAAAGATGTGCTTATTTTAATGTTACTGTTGAAAGTATTCATGAGGGAAATCACACAATAAATCAAGACTTCATCAATATCTACATGTCATATGAAGGGGTTGGTGGCACTTAATGAAATCCTATGTTTTAGGAGAAGTTGGCATTCCTTGAGGGCAAGGTGTTATGCAACTGAGGATTTTGATTAGTCTTTCTGCTATACTGTGATTCATCATAGGCTGGTTTCTTACTAAGTTGTTGTTCTATTTTGTTTGCAGAATCCTTCATTACTTCATTGAATAATGGAGGAAGACCAAAGGGGCAACCGGAGGAGGTATGAATTCATTACTGACTGATATTCATGTCAAAACTTTCTGCCCTGTCTTCCCATTTCACATCTAACAAAGTCTTACTTCAACAGGGAAGCTTGACTTACTCAGGGAAATTTCGTCTCTCCCATGTGTTTTATATAACTTTGAGCCCCAACTCTATTGTAATACTTAGCACATTACCAATGTGCCTCACAGCCTCCCTGCCTAGGGCTGATGCTGAGTAAATAAATGGTTATTAAATAACTTATGGGTATATATACTCCCTGATAAGTTTAGAATTCTGATTTCCAGGCTTCGATTGCCTAGAGCTTCATTTCATTTACATTTAAGAAAATGAATTAACTTACTTTTCCAAATCAAACATCTAAAACAAATTCAATTGCACTAATAAAAAAGTTTTCATCAAAAAATTTCAGTATGATCTGTGTTTTTTAAAAGAAAAATACCTCTAAGTTGATACTTTATCATTCAACCTTCTCTCTAATAAGTAGCATTGACTTTGAGAGAGCCTCTTGAGTAATTACAGATGCTTGGAAAGAATTGTCCCTAATCAGAACTCCTCTTCTTAAGGCAGGTAAGAATATATGGTAGAACAAAAATCCACATTTAATTCAAATTAATCTGGATGAATCTATGTCTTTCTTACCCCACTGTGCCAGGCACTACACCAGGATTTCCTCTCCACCCTCAAAAGCACCACAGTCTAAGGGTGATGAACTTAGATTTTACTTGTTTGTTTTTATTGCAATAGTGTATTGTTTGCCCAATAGTGTATTGTTTGTTTTTATTGCAATAGTGTATTGTTTGTTTTTATTGCAATAGTGTATTGTTTGCCCAATAGTGTATTGTTTGCCCAAGCTGCCCTCAAACTCACAATACTCCTGCCTCAGCCTCCCCAGTAGCTAGGATTATAGATATGCACCACCACACCTAGCTGTTATAGTTATTATTGGTCTACCAATAATCAAGGGACTGAATTTTTGTTCAAGTATTGATAGAAACATCTACCTTTCTCTTTTCTTATTCCCCCTTCCTATTCTTCCACCATCTAAATTCCTAGCCCCATCCCTGCCATTAGTAACCCTAATTGTTCTTTGTTAATTAGGGATGCTCCTGCTAAACCTGAAAAGGCAAAGAAGGAAGGGATTGGTAACCTGTTTAAGGAGCTGCGTGCAATGCTACAAAATCATGGCTACCCTGCGAAAGGAGATAAGTCCAGAGCATTGCAAAGCACATCTGCCATTTCGCAGAGGAAGGAAGGTTTGACTCTCATTTCCTCCACTCTCTGAGCAAATCCTTTTGGCTTCTACCTCTAAAAGAGATCTCAAATTCATTCACTTGTCACTGCTTGCAGAGCCTTGATGCTCCACTCATCCATGCAACTATCACCTGCTACTTTTTTCTTTCTCTTTCATTAATTAACAAATACAAATTGCATATATTTGTAGTGAACAACATGATGTTTTTAAATGTGTTTACATTGCAATATCAAGCTTGTCAAAACATGAATTACCTCACATACTTATTTTTTGTGGTAAGAACACTTAAAATTTATGATTTCAGCAATTCTCAACTATGTAATACATTGTTATTGACTGTAGTCACCATGATGCACAGTAGATCTCCTGAATTTCTTCCTCCTATCTAGCTGAAATTTTGTGTCCTTTCACCAACAGCTCCCCAACACATCATCTGCTACTTTTCAAGGAGTTTCCTAGCTAGAATGTCTGCTTCCACTCTTGCTCTATGCTTTGTTGATTCTGTTTTCCATGAACTATTGTAGTGATATATCAAAGCTTACCATTATCACTTTCCTGCTTAAAAACACTTCACATTTCATCAGAATTAAAACAGCAACTCCTCACCATATACCTGTATGCAATAGCTTTTTCTCTCTCTGCTTTAATTTCCTATTACACACCAAAGGTTAATTTCACTGAAGCTACTCTCACCTCTTTTGTTTTCTTTAAATAGGTAAAAGTATTTCCTGCTTCACTTTGTACTCCCTGCTTCCCCTGCCAGAGATGATTTTCTTCCATGTCTTCTTGTGACTGCCTTCTAGTCATTCAGATTTTATTTCAAATGTTACCTTTTCAGTAAGGCTTTCCTGGATCACCCAGTCTCAGTTCTTGTACTTTCAAAGATTTGAAACCATCTGTTCCACTATGTGTCTCTCCTCTTTTTATCCTGCCCTACTATCTCTAAGATACAAAAAAACAGTAACTTCTTTGTTTGGCTCATACTGTGTCTTGAGCTTCTAAAAGTCTAACACATAGAATAAGGTCTGTCAATACCTGTTAAATAAATGAAATTCTATTTAACAACATTTACTGAGTCCCTACTGTGCTCTAAGTACTGTCCTATATCCTGGGGATATAATGAAGAATTTGATATGGTACACACCCTGAAGACAAAACAAGAACAAGTTCATAGTTAATAGTAAAGTATAAAAGCAATTTATAATTTATTGATAAAATACAGTGGTTTTCATTTCTTGACAATATGTAGACTGTCTTGCCTATCTGTTTTTATTTTATTGGAAGAAGAAAAGGGGATAGAAGTCACTACATGGAATCAACAGGCAATGGGGAAATGACTTAAGAAATTGACTATGGGGGAGCACCATGGTTCATTTTCTAAGTTGGAAGACCTGTTCCCAGAATTGACTTTCCAAGCTCGGACAGTGATCAGGAACACTGATCCTGAGGCAGTTTTGCAGTTAATGTGGTTTACTTTTTATATAATTTCTATTTCCCACCAGTTTATGCATACTCTTATTATCCCTTCTTTAATGAGGGTTTTGGAGCTCTTTGGAGTACCTTTGCTAGTGAAGTTAACAGAGCAGGTGTTTGGGGGAGATGCATATGGGCAGATGTGGACAGCATATGTTCTCAGTGAGCCCAGGAGCAGAAACACTCTTGTTGCAAAAATCAGAAAACTCTGAAGATGGGATAGGATGTTAGAGATAGAATAGTGCTTTGGAGAGATACCAGATAAGGCTTGAAGATACCCCAGGTAAGGGCCCTTGCTCAAACCTTAACTAGATGAAACTCAAGAGTGGAATTTCATGTTTTAGCCAGGAGTTGGGGGTCTTAGTATGTCTAGGGTTCTTGACTTTATCTGATACATTATGGATATTGAGCTTTTCAACTCAAAAGAAGAAAAGAACCAAAAGTTGAAAAGTCATAAAGTTGTTGGATAGGTCATAATGTATGGGGTAGAAACCTACATGCATGATCTTCAAAGTCTTTTCCAAGTCCCAACATTTCCATGTTTATGATCATTTACAAACATTAGCTAGTCTGCATTACATCCTTCATTAACACTTAGCATTTTGTCATGAATCTTTTCTAAAAAGTTAATTATAACTTTGAAAAAAATCTAAAACTCATAGCTAATAATTTTAATATGACACTTTTGTGTGCTTTATTCTTTTTTCTAAAAAGTAAAACTCAATCCTGGTGGCTCTCGAGATAAAACAAGTTGGGTTCCATTTTTTCATAACTATGAAGACTTTAACCAAATGATACTACAGGTAAGGGGGCTTTTGTTATTTGTTTACTTCATGTGTAGAGGACATAAAACATAAGATTGAAATGATATTTGTCAAAGTGTGGCTATGAGACCATATGTAAGGAGCTTGATAAATATAGATTTCTAGGCTCTAACTTAAGCTGTTTAAATCAGTATCTCTTACCTATTATGTCAGGAATCTGCATCACAGGCACCCCAGATGCTTCTTATGCCAACTGTTTTGATAACCACTGATTATGAGTTACAAAAAATATGTGTAAGTTCTGGTTTGGATTCATGGGCAAAATTACTAAATATTTGATATTTATCCAACACATATTATTGGACTCTAATGAATAAGAATTCAAGTCATTATTTTTCTCCTTAAGAATACGAAATGTTTGTGATTTGTACCTCAAGAAAACTGGTTAGTTTCACTAAGTTCAAAGGCCACAAGCTGTCCCCTGAAGGACCATAGTTAGAAAAATAGGGATACACATTTTGCTTTGTCAATTACTCACTGTGTGTCTTGAGTGAGTTACCATCCCTGAGTCTTGATTATTTTGTATTTAAACTGAGTCAAACCATATCTGTTTCATGAAATTGTTGTGAGAATAAGGTAAAGACAATGTTGTAAAATTTCTAATGCAGTGTTTGGCATATATTAGATGCTCAGAAGTTATGAACTCAGACCTTTTTCTTCTATTGTACTAGCTGCCATTCGGCATTATGATCATTAATCAAAATGGGGTCTGAGAAAGGCATTGTGTGGGTGAATCTTTTCAAACCTACTCCATGCTGGGAGCAAAATTTCACTGACTATGGATGAATGGAGTCAGTTTTTAATAAAGTTGCTGCATGACTTATGATGGGGTTACATCCTAGTAAACCCATCATAAGTTGAAAATATTGTAAGTCAAAAATGCATTTACCACAACTAACCTTCCTAACATCATAGCTTAGCCTAGCCTACCTTAAATGACTCAGAGCACTTATTAGCCTACTGTTGGGCAAAAATCACCTAATACAAAGTCTATTTTCTAATCAAGTTTTGAGCATCTCATGAAATTTATTAAATAGTGTATTGAAAGGTTTCTACTGAAAGCACATTTCTTTTGCACTATCATAAAGTCACAAAGTCATAAGTTGACCCATCACTGATGTCTGTATGCAATAGCTTTTTCTCTATGTGTCTTCATTTCCTATTACACACCAGAGGTTAATTTGATGTCAGTGTTCTAGCGGGTGTGGGACCACCTTTCTGTAAGTACTTTTATTGAAGATATTTTGTTTTAGTGGTTATTACAGAAATGCTTGATACAGAGAAACCTCAAAATGTGTTATATGAGAAATCCTGTAACTAATTTTATGAAATCAGATACATATTTGATTATATTTTAAAAGCTAGACAAGGCATGACTATTCCCTGCAGTGATGGTTATGTACACAAGTGCAGAATATATGGGACTGATTTGTGTGTGTAATGCTGAAGATTGAATCCAGCATCTTGCACATGCTAGCCAAGTGCTCTATCACTGAGCTACACACCCCAGCCCTTTTGTAAATTTTACTTTGACACAAGGTCTTGCTAAGTTGCCCAGGATGGCCTTGAAATTGCAATTCTCCAGCCTCAGCCTCCAAAGTAGTTGATATTACAGAGTGTACCACAGGGCCTGGCTCCTCCTTTTCACTTTCCCCCTCCATTAGACTTTAGTTAGCTCCCTGGAAAAGCTTCTTATTTCATAGTGAAGTTTCTCATATAAAAAATCGCTTAGCTTATTCTGGCTAATCATAACCAAATTCAACCATAGAAATGGAAACATCAGGGACTCTGGGAAAAGGGGGAGTAGAAGGTTTTTTTCTTCACTTGCCAGTTTGAGGAGGGCTTTTTTCTGGATGCAAGCAAGCAGACCTTGTCTTTTGTTTCTTAGGCCCTATACAGGTGCTCCATAACTTTAATGATGATTGAACTTAATGATTTTTCCACTTTGTGGGTACAAAATTGCTATGCATTCACTATAAATCTTACCTTGTTTTGTGCTGGAAATTGAACCCAGGTTCATGCTCATGCTACACGTCTACCACTGAACTACACTCCCAGGGGCTAGTGAAAATGGGCAAGATACTCTCTTGCACCTACCAGTGAGCAGAATTCCCAATCAGCCACACAATGGTGAAAGTAATCAATCAGCAGGCCATAGTGTACTGGGTTGCTAAGCTATGAGTTTTCAGTAGGTAAAGCATATTAAATACATTAAATGCCTATTAAATGATATTTTTAATTGACAACGGGACACAATCTTTTGGAAGACCAGGAGCATCTCTAATTCAGGTAAGTGACTTGGCTTTGAAAGTTTTCTTCCTGTTTGGCACACTGCTCAGCAAATGTTAGAGCTTCCTGACATCTGTACAACAACCTATTTGGTGTTCTCAGGTAGTATGGCTGGTTTCATCCTCACAACAACTAAATTAAATTCATAATGTTGATCCTTTTTGCTGTAGGAAAGAAGAGATCAAACCTGGGAGACCTTGCACCTTGCCCTAATCCAAGAGTCCTTGAGTAGTACAGCTGAGACACCATTTTTACTCCACCCATACTCCAGCCCATGGGAGACAAAGGTCAATCAGAACAAGCCATCTCAGTAAATAAAGTGTGATGAAAGTTTCAAAAAGCCATCAGGAATATAGAGAATGATTAGAAGAGCAAAGCATCTTACCAATATATGCCTAGATTGTTTTTTTGAAATCACATGTCCAGAAGGTCACTTCAGTTTCATAGCAAGTTTGAACTTCAGGTTTTTGAGAACAGATGAATAGGACAAATACGAAATACCAATCATTTCATTTTAACAAGATTTTTTATTTTAAATTTATCTTACTTACAGGAATGCACACAACATATATTCATAGTTAAATAGTACAGGTGATGGTGATACCTTGAAACCCCCTTTTATCATAACCTCTTTCTTCTCCACCATTTCCTGAATTTTGTGTCAATCATTTCCTGGCTTTTATTTGTATTTTTAAGACATATATAAGTATCTCTAAATGATATCTTCTTTTGGATGGTTTTGACTTTTGTTTAAATGGAGTTATACTTTATCCATTTTTCTGTGATTTAATGTTTCTTTTGCAGTCACCAGATCAGTGACTTAGCTTTGCATGTTTCCTTCCTGTTTCCTGCACTGGAGCTTTGGAATCAATTTTAGCTCATGTTCCTGAGAAGGTAGAAACTGAAGCAAAACTCCATGTAAAGATTTTAGTGGGCTATGTAATTCCAGCACAGTGAGTGTGAGGGGAAAAGAAAAGTTATACAAGGAAAGAAGGGAAGGAAATATCAGATGGATTATTAGCAAGCTGGATACAGCTTCACAAGAACACATAGCTGCTTGTTCAGTCACAGGAGACTTCTTCCATTTAAACTGCATGAAGCCCCAATACCTTGCAATAGTCTATATTTACCAATATTTTTCTGTCTCCTGTCATTAATCAAAAGTTACACACAAGTTGTTAAGTACTCTGTCCTTTGGGTTACCTGACCCTTTGGGGAACCAAGTGGGGCACACAGATCCCATGTGCTGAGGCACATGAAGTGACAGTTTTTATGAATCCAGTCACAGTGTATGAATATTGAAGCCTCTATAGACAAGGAGAGCAAAAAAAGAGCAAACATCCCTGGCTTGGTGGGATGAGATGGGATGTGTATCTTCAGGGAGTGCCCAAACTGAGTCCAGTCTATGTGTGGATTTTTCTATGTTAAGCAGTACTGGCTTGATGATTTTGCCCATATATCTTGTTGGACATAGACAAGGGTGTTTCTAGGTGAGATTGGGGGTGGGGCAGAGTAGAATGGAAAGATGGTTTCCCTCTACATGACAGCAGCTGTTTGATTTATATTCTTAGTAGCAAGGGATGAAAGTTTTTTATATTTTAAGATTAATGTGCTGGAAATAGAACCCAGGGCCTCGTGCATGCTAGACAAATTCTTTAGCACTAAGGTACTCACCTAGTTCTTGCATGAAAGTTTTTATTGCTCCATATCCTTTCTAATAATTTTTCTGGTTTAGTTTTTAATGTTTTGTCAATCTGGTGTGAACAAATGGTATCTTCTTGTTTAATTGGAATTTTCTTCATTATGAATGACAATGAGCATCTTTTCATCTGTTTTGAAGCCATTTGTATTTTCTCTTCTTGAGATAATTGCTTCTAGACTTTGTTCAGGTTTTTATTGCATTAGTGCTATTTTTTTAAATCGTGGGCTTTTTAATGAAGTCTTTTTACATGGCTCTTTTTACCTATTTATTTATTAAATATTTTATATTTTATTTTTATTAATTATTAATTATTATTTTAATATAATGTTTATGGGGCACAGTGTGATAATTTGATACATGTATACAATGTGTAAATGATCACATCAGGACAGTTACCATTTCCATTTCCTTAATCTTTTTTAAAATTTGATTGGGGTTGGGGATGTAGTTTAGTGGTAGATCACTTAACTACATGTGTGAGGTGCTGGGTTCAATCTCTAGAACAAAAGAAATTAATGTTTAAATCGATTGTATTTATTTATGGACTATGTGTGATATTTCAATATTTGTAATGTATAATGATCATATGTTAGAGCTTTTTCAAAAATATTCTGGAAATGGGTCATTTACTAGTTGTGTATTACTAGTTTCTTCTAATATGGAGCTTGCCTTTTCACCTTGTTGTTGGTGTCTTTTGACAGAAATTCTTAATTTTAAAGTAATTTATTAATTGAAAGGTCTTTATTAAGAAATACTTAACCTACCACAAGGTAATAAATATATTCTCTTTTATTTTAAAGACTTGGATGTTCTATCTTTAACATAAAATATCTAAATTTGGGTTGAATTCCTTTTTGTGTATGGTATATGTATTCTATGAGAGAAACACCATTACAAAGTTAGGGTTAGGGTTAGGGTTAGGGTTAGGGTTAGGGTTGTCAGTTTTGGTTGCTGTAACAAAACACTTGTGGCTGGGTATTTTATGAAGAAAAGAGGTTTATTTATCTTGAAGTTTTAGAGGCTGAAAGTCCAAGAACAGGCAGTCCCATTAGTTAATTCTCTGGCAAGGGCCACCTTGGCTGCCTCACATGGTGGATGACATCATAATGATGGAAGAACCAAGGAAAGGTTGAAGTCCTATGGTGAGACAGGAAACCTAAGAGATTCAGAAACCAGGATTGTTCTTTTTATAAAAGAACCCATTCTCCCAGAAACTAACTGGGTCCTATAAGAACTACATTAATCCCATCCAATGGTAGTGCTGACCATGATCCAAGGCCCCCTCACTTATAGGTTTCACCATCTCTCAGAACCACCAGACTGATTACAAAAGTTTCAGGTCATGAAACTTTTGGGATACTCTGAAATCATATCCAAATCATAACAGATGAGAATAGAATATTTAAAAGGAATGATTCAGTCCTTTAATGTCCTGGAATTGTTCATATTTTATAATTTTCATGAGTCATCTTTGGTAACTTATATTTTTCTAAGAATTTGTCTATTCCATTGCTTTCAAATTTATTGGCATAAATTTTTTCCTAATATCTCTTGTTCTATCTGTCATGTCTGAAGCTTCTGTAATGATACCCACTTTTCATTCTTAATAGTGTTTGTGCTTTCACCACATGATTCATCTTGCAGCAGCTGTCAACTTCATTGTTCTTTTCAAAGAGTTGACTTTTGACTTTCTTGATTATCTCTCTTGTGTCTTTATTTTCTAAAGTTTTATTATTCTCTACTCTTAACTGTATTTTTTCCTGCTGTTTTGAGTTTATTCTTTTGTTCTCTACCTGACAATTTTTGTTCTCATTGATTTGTAACTTTTTTTCCTAATATATACATTTAAGGCTAACATTTTCTAAGTGTTGTTTTAGCCACAAATCACATCTTAATAAAATTGAGTTTTAAAAAGTATTACATTTTGGATATTTTATGATTTTTAAAAATTGTTTATTCTTTATCCTATTTTCATTGTGGTTAAATATAAACACGAATATATACACATATTATATTTAATATTATATATATATATATATATATATATATATATATATATATATAAAACATGAAATCTTACCATATTATCCATTTTTAATTATAGAGTTCAGTGACTTGAAGTATATTCACATTCTTGTGCAGCTGTCATCACTATCCATTCTCAGTTTTAAAAATCTTGCTTAACTGAAACTGCACTCATTAAAAAATAACTCTCCAGGCTGGGGATGTGACTCAAGTGGTAGCACGCTCACCTGGCATGAGCTGGGCGCTGAGTTTGATCCTCAGCACCACATAAAAATAAAATAAAGATGTGTCCACCGAAAACTAAAAAATAAATATTAAAAAATTCTCTGTCTCTCTCTCTCTCTCTCTCTCTCTCTCTCTCTCTCTCTCTCTCTCTCTCTGTCTCTCTCTTTTAAAAAAATAACTCTGCATTGCCTCACCCATTCCCCACAGTCTCTGGCCACAACTATTCTACTATCTGACTCCATGAATTTGATCCTCCACAAATATCATAAAATAGAATTATGAAGTATATTTTCTTCCTGACTGGCTTACTTCAATAAGTATAATGTCTATTTTGGTTCATCTATGTGGTAGCTTGTGACAAAATTACCTTTTTTATGGATAAATAGTGTCCAGTTGAATGTTATACTACATTTTGGTTATCCATTTATTTGTCAGGTATTTGGATTATATATTAATTCATTTACCTGGCATTGGAAAAAAATGGTTTATTCAGCTTACAGTTTGGGGGGCTGAAAATATCAGATCCAGTGGTTTTATTTATTTTGCTTCTTTTTAGGGTCTGCTTGGCTGTGCCACATAGCAGATAGTAAGATAATAATGGTAAGGCATGTGGCGGGGGGGAGTGATAACATGGTAAGACAAGCCAGAGATCTGGGAAGGGCCAATATTATTCTTTTATAACTACCTTGTCTTAAGAACAAATGAGAATACCATGAGAAGTACATAATTCCTCTTATAAACAGAATTCCCAATGACTAGTGATGTCTTACTAGGCCTCACCTAGCAAAGGTGCCATCACCTCTCACATTACCACACCTCTACACTGGGAACCAAGCTTCCAACACATGAACCCTTGGAGGACAAACCACATCCAAACAATAGCAGGTTGCTTCCACCTTTTGGCCATTGTGAATAATGCTGCTGTAAATATAGACAGAGAGAACTATTGGAATCCCTGCTTTCAATTCTTTTCAAGGTACACCCAGTGGTGGGATTGCAGGATCATGTGGTATTTCTATATCTAATTTTTTGAGGAACTGCTATACAGTTTCATAGCTTCATCATTTTGCCCTCTCACCAACAGTGCATAGGAATTTAAATTTCTTCACACCCTCTTCAACACTTATTTTCTGTTTTGTTTTATTTCTCTCTGTTTTTCTTTCTTTCTGTTTTTGTATTGATTTTTTAAAAAATAAGTGACAGAAAAATGCATTAAAATTCATATTACACATATATAGCACAACTTTTCACATATCTGGTTGTATATAAAGTATGTTCACACCAATACTTGTCTTCATACATGTATTTTGGATAATAATGACCATCACATTCCACCATCCTTGCTAATCCCCTGCCCCCTCCCTTTCCCTCCAATCCCTCTGCTCTATCTAGAATTCACCTATTCCTCCCATGATCCCCTTCCCTACCCCATTATGAGTCAACCTCCTTATATCAGAGAAAACACTTGGCATGTGTTTTTTTGGGGGGTATTGGCTAACCTCACTTAGCATTATCTTCTCTAACTCCATCTATTTACCTTCAAATGCCGTGATTTTATTCTCTTTTATTGCTGAATAAAATTCCATTGTGTATATATGCCACATTTTTTTATCCATTCATCTACTGAAGGGCTGGTTGCAAAGTTTAGCTGTTGTAAATTATGCTGCTATAAACATTGATGTGCCTGTGTCCTTGTAGTATGCTGTTTTAAGTCCTTTGGGTATACTCTGAGGAGAGGAATAGCTGAGTCAAATGGTGTTTCCATTCCCAATTTTCCAAGGAATTTCCATACTGCTTTCCATATTGGCTGCACCAATTTGCAGTCCCACCAGCAATGTTTGGGTGTACTTTTTTTTCCCACATCCTTGCCAACACTTATTGTTGTTTGTCTTCATAATAGCTGCCATTCTGACTGGAGTGAGGTGATATCTTAGAGTAGTTTTGTTGATTGATTGAATATCCTCTTATGAGAAGTGTCTATTCAGATCCTTGGCCCATTTGTTGATTGGGTTATTTGTTTTTTTGGTACTTACCTTTTTGGGTTCTTTATATATCCTAGAGATTAGTGCTTTATCAGATTGTGAGAGGTAAAAATTTGCCCCTGGGATGTAGGCTCTCTATTCACCTCACAGATTGTATCTTTTCCTGAGAAGAAACTTTTTAGTTTGATTTCATCCCATTTGTTGATTCTTGGTTTTAATTCTTGCACTATAGGAGTCTTACTAAGGAAGTTGGGACCTAATCCCATATGATAAAGATTAGGGCCTAGTTTTTCTTCTATTAGACACAGAGTCTCTGGTTTAATTCCTAGGTCATTGATCCACTTTGAGTTGAGTTTTGTGCATGGTAAGAGATAGAGGTTTAATTTCATTTTGTTGCATATGGATTTCCAGTTTTCCCAGCACCATTTGTTAAAGAGGCTGTCTTTTCTCCAATGCATGTTTTTGGCACTTTTATCTAATATAAAATAATTGTAATTTTGTGAGTTAGTCTCTGTGTCCTCTGTTCTATACTATTGATCTACCACTCTGTTTTGGTGCCAATACTATGCTGTTTTTGTTATTTTTACTCTATAGTATAGTTTAAGATCTGGTATAGTGATGCCACCTGTTTCACTCTTCCTGCTAAGGATTGCTTTAGCTATTCTGTATATAAGAGTATTTTTCCAGATGAATTTTATGGTTGCTTTTTCTATTTTCATGAGGAATGTCATTGGAATTTTGATTGGAATTCCATTAAATCTGTATAGTGCTTTTGGTAGTATGGTCATATTGATAATATTAATTCTACCTATCCAAGAGCAAGGTATATCTTTCCATCTTCTAAGGTCTTCTTTGATTTCTTCTTTAGGGTTCTGTAGTTTTCATTGTATAAATCTTTTACCTCTTTCATTAAGCTGATTCACAAATATTTTATTTTTTTGAGGCTATTGTAAATGGGATAGTTTTCCTCATTTCCCTCTCAGAGAATTTGTCATTGATATGCAGACATGCCATTCATTTATTGGTGTTGATTTTATATCATGCTGCTTTGTTGAATTAATTTACTAGTTCTAGAAGTTTTCTGGTGGAGTTTTTTGAGTCTTCTAGGTATAGAATCATATAATCAGCAAATAGTGATAATTTAAGTTCTTCTTTTCCTATACATATCCCTTTAATTTCTTTTGTCTGTCTAACTGCTATGTTGAATAGAAGTGGTGAGAGAGGGCATCCCTGTCTTGTTCCAGTTTTTAGAGGGAATGTCTTCAATTTTTCTCCATTTAGAATGATGTTAGCCTGAGGCTTAGCGTAGATAGCCTTTATAATGTTGAGGTAAGTTCCTGTTATCCCTAGTTTTTCTAGTGTTTTGAACATAAAGGGGTGCTATATTTTGTCAAATGCTTTTTCCTGCGTCTATTGAGATGATCATATGATTCTTATCTTTGAGTCTATTGATGTGGTGAATAGCATTTATTGATTTCCGTATGTTGAACCAACCTTGCATCCCTGGGATGAATCCCACTTGATCATGGTGCACAATCTTTTTGATATGTTTTTGTATTCGATTTGCCAGATTTTTATTGAGAATTTTTGCATCTATGTTCATTAGAGATACTGGTCTTTCTTTGATGTATCTTTGCCTGGTTTGGGGATCAGTGTGATATTGGCCTCATAGAATGAATTTGGAAGTGCTGCCTCTTTTTTATTTCCTGAAATAAGTTGGAGAGCATTGGTATTAGTTCTTCTTTAAAGGCCTTGTAGAACTCAGGTGTGTATCCATCCGGTCCTGGGCTTTTGTTGGTTGGTAATATTTTGAAGGCTTCTTCTATTTCCTCACTTGATATTGGTCTGTTTAAATTGTGTATATCTTCCTGACTCAATCTGGGAAAATTGTATGACTTAAGAAATTTATCAATGCCTTTGTTGTCTTCTATTTTATTAGAGTATAAGGTTTCAAAATAATTTCTAATTATCCTCTGTATTTCTGTAGTGTCTGTTGTGATATTGCCCTTTTCATCATGGATGCTGGTAATTTGAGTTCTCTCTCTCCTTCTCTTCATTAGCGTGGCTAAGGGTCTGTCAATTTTATTTATTTTTTCAAAGAACCAACTTTTTGTTTCGTCAATTTTTTCAATCGTTTCTTTTGTTTTGATTTCATTGATTTCAGCTCTGATTTTAATTATTTCTTGCCTTCTACTACTTTTGCTGCTGATTTGTTCCTCTTTTTCTAGGGCTTTGAGATGTAGTGTGAGGTCATTTATTTGTTGGCTTTTTCTTCTTTTAAGGAATGAACCCCATGTAATGATTTTTCCTGTTAGTACTGCTTTCATAGTGTCCCAGAGATTTCGATATGTTTTGTCTGTGTTCTGATTTACCTCTAAGAATTGTTTTAATCTTCTTCTTGATGTCTTCTGTAACCCATTATTCATTCAGTAGCATATTGTTTAGTCTCCAGGTGATGGAGAAATTTTTATTTTTTATTTTGTTGTTGATTTCCAATTTCATTCCATTATGATCTGATAAAAAGCATGGTAGTATCTCTACTCCTTTGTATTTGTAAGAGTTGCTTCGTGGCATAGTATATGGTTTGTTTTAGAGAAGGATCCATGTGCTGCTGAGAAGAAAGTGTATCCACTTGATGCAGGTTGAAATATTCTATATATGTCAGTTAAATCTAAGTTATTGATTGTATTATTGAGTTCTATAGATTCCTTATTCAACTTTTGTTTGGAAGATCTGTCCAGTGGTGAGAGGTGTGTTAAAGTCCCTCAAGATTATTGTATGGTGGTCTACTAGACTCTTGAACTTGAAAAGAGTTTGCTTGATGAACATAGCTGCACCATTGTTTGGGGCATATATATTTATGATTGTTATATTGTGTTGGTGTATGGTTCCCTTGAGCAGTATGTAATGTCCTTCTTTATCCCTTTTGATTAACCTGGAGTTGAAGTCTACTTTATTTGATACAAAGATGGAAACCCCTGCTTGCTTCCGTACTCTGTGTAAGTGGTATGATTTTTCCAACCTTTTACCTTCAGTCTGTGTATGTCTTTTCCTATCTGATGAGTCTCCTGGATGCAGCATATTGTTGGATCTTTTTTTTTAATCCAGTCTGCTAGCCTATGTCTTTTGATTGGTGACTTTAAGCCATTAACATTCAGGGTTATTACTGAGACATGGTTTGTATTCCCAGCCATATTTGATTATTTTTGTTATTTAACTTGACTTAATTTTCTTCTCTAATTAGTTTTTCCTTTAGGGTAAAACTCCCTCTGCTAATTTTCATTATTGTTTTTCATTTCCTCTTCATGGAATATTTTTCCAAGGATGTTTTGTAATGCCAGTTTTCTAGCTATAAATACTTTTAACTTTTGTTTACCATGGAAGGTTTTTATTTCATCATAAAATCTAAAGCTTAATTTTGCTGGATACAAGATTTTTGGTTGGCATCCATTTTCTTTCAGAACTTGATATATATTGTTCCAGGATCTTCTAGCTTTCAGGGTCTGTGTTGAAAAATCTGCTGTTATACTAACTGATTTTCCCCTATATGTAATCTAATTCTTTTCTCTAGTGGCTTTTAAAATTATCTTTTTATTCTGTATGTTGGGCATTTTTATTATATTGTGCCTTGGTGTGGATCTATTGTGATTGTGTACATTCAGTGTCCTATAGGCTTCTTGAATTTGTGTTTCCACTTCATTTCTTCATGTTTGGAAAGTTTTCTGACATTATTTCATTAAATAGATTACTCCTTCCTTTGGTTTGAACCTCTATGCCTTCCTGTATCCCAATAACTCTTAAATTTGGTCTTTTTATGCTAGCCCATATTTCTTGAATGTTCTGCTCATGGTTTCTTACCATCATCACTGTGTAGTCTACATTCTTTTCAAGATTATGTATTTTATCTTCATTGTCTGATGTCCTATCTTCCAAGTGGTCTACTCTGTTGGCGAGGCTTTCATTTGAGCTTTTATTTTGGTTTATTGTTTCTTTCATTTCAAGGATTTCTGGTTTGTTTGTTTGTTTGTTTTAGAATCTCTAACTCCCTGTTGAGGTGATCTTTTGCTTCCTGTATTTGTTTATATAGCTCCTTGTCAAAGTCATCTCTCACTGCCTGTATTTGCTTTCTTATAACTTGCTTGAGTTCACAGAACATTTTAACCATGTACACCCTGAACTCCTTCTCTGACATTTCTTCTGCTGTGGCTTCCAATGATTCTAATGATGTGGTGTCTTGATTTGTTTGGGGCACTTTCTTCCCTTGTCTTTTCATGTTGCTCATGTGTCTTCCTTTCCAGCTCTGTGGGTGTTATTGTTTTACCCTACAGGTTTGTAGTGCTCTTGTGGGGTTCCAAGATCCCTCCTTTGTGAGGAAGGACAATGTTAACAGATCCCAATATCAACAATATAACATGTATGAACAATTTGTTGTTATTAAGATGTTTACAGTTTGGTCTCAATGTACAGAAATGTTGGATTCAATTATTATCTAAAATGTAATCAGTAATTTTGTAGAAAGATTTACAGTTTCTGACAGTGGACAGTTAACTGGGGGTGGGGCTTAGGATGACATGCTGAGGAGGTGGGATTTGAGGATATAGAGTTAATATATCTTTGGAAGTGTGAAAGAGAAATCTAATGAAGAGGGTTAGTAGTAAGAAAATAGACAGGAAGTAATTTAGGGTAGGCAAGTACGTAGGAAGACAGTATTGTACATAAAACAAACACACATATGTATTTAGAAAAATACAAGATGTTAAAATAGTACAATTTGGAGAGAGAAAGAAAAATGAAAGAAGAAAAAAGAGCAGAATAAAGGGCATCTACAACACCTCTATATTATATTATTCAGATGACTCAGTCCTCAGAATCCTATTTCATGCAAAGTTCTTGGTTTCACATATGTTGGGGATGTGAGTGCCGGAGGATAGAAGGGTAGAAGACAAAGAGAGAAGGAAAATTTTTACCCAAAGGAAGAAACCAGGGTTGTTGCTAGTTTTAGAGATCTGTATCTTTTCTGCTTCTCTTCTCATCCAGTAGGTGGGGTTGTCTGTTTTAAACTGGTGTCTCTGCCCTCAGGATGGCATAGGAACCAGGGTGGGAAGGCAGGTCCTGTTGAATGGCATCTAGGAGTGGGGAATGCCACCCACCAGTCCCTGCAGGGATATTGCACCTCAGTGGTCTCTTTTTGGGACCGCTCATCTGACTTGAACACCCAGTCTTCCTCTCTTTTCTGGAGATTTCCCAGCTCCTGGTCTCTCTGTTAGGCTCCAAACTTAGTCCCATCCCCTCTCTCTCACCAGTTCCCACCTGCTGGACATCTCACAGCCAGGCTAACACCAGGTGAGTCAGTGTGTCGAGTTTTTGCCACTGGGGAGGTGGGGGGGGACTTGGATACCTAGTACCTGGCCAGATGGAGATCTGATCTGAGAGCTGCCCCCACCAAATATGGCGAGAAAGGTTACTCATGATGGAGTCAGTCTGTTTCCAGCACTGGGTGTCTGGTGAGGTAGGGGTAGCCAGGCAATGGCATTGTGCTGTGGGTAGGTAGTCGCTGAGTGACCTGAGTGACCTGTGTGGGAGCGCAGCACAGTCTGGAGTTCTTCAGAGGCGCTGATAGGTGATTCTGCTAAGCTGCTTGAGAGCTGCGTGTGGGCTAGCATTGCGGGCTTTGGGTTTTGGGAGCCAGGAGTCTGGAGGCCTACTCGAATGCTTAGGCTCTGAGCCCTGCATGGGGTCACAGCACTGATGATTTCTGTGGAAATCAGCTGTATAGGGGTCCTCTCACACTCTCTGAGATGCAGTATTCCGACTAGAAGAGAACTGGTTCGGAGCAACACAGGATGCTGCCTCCCTCTGGTCCGCCATTTTGGAATCCTCTGTCTTGTAAGACGATTCTATCCACATGTAGAATTCTGCTCACAATCATTTGGGCTTCCCAAATCTCAACATGGGTGTATTTCATGACATCTAGAAAAAGTTTGTCCTATATCTCTTTGAATATTTCTTCTCTCTTCTATGATTTCTCCCTGGAACTCCTTTTAGACATATGTTGGACTTTTATTCTCCATGAAATTTCCTCTATTTTTTATTCACAAACCTTCTTGTATTGCAATCTTAGTCTTTTCTTCAGCTGCATCTTCCAGTTCTAAAGTTTTCTTCCTAGCTGTGTCTTAACATCGTATTTAGCCTATACACTGAGTTTTTTGTTTGTTTGTTTGTTTAGGTGCTAGGGAGGGGATCCAGGGCAAGTATTTTACCTGCATGGTAGGCAAGTATTTTACCACTCACTGAACTACATTTGCAGCCCCTGTGTTTCTATTTTTTATTATAATGCCATTTGTAGATATTTTGTTTATGCTTCAAATTACTCTGGTCAGTTTTGTTTTTGTTTTTTTTTTATTAGTTGTTCAAAACATTACCAAGTTCTTGACATATCATATTTCATACATTTGATTCAAGCAGATTATGAACTCCCATTTTTACCCTATATACATAATGCAGATTCACATCGGTTACACATCCACTTTTTTACCTACTGCCATACTAGTGTATGTTGTATTCTGCTGCCTTTCCTAACCTCTACTATCCCCCCTCCCTTCCCCTTCCCTCTGGTCAGTTTTGAATGTCTTGTTCCTTCAGATTTTCAGTACACTTGTTATTTATTCATGTGTAATAAATATGCTATATTTATTTTATATTCTATATATGGTAATTCTAATATCTCCTTTTTGAATGTAAATTTATGTTTTATTATTTCTGCAGCCTCTCATTCATAATTGTTCATGTCTTCCTAAGCTTATTAATGTTTTAACTATAAGCTCATATTATTTGTAGCCTTGTCTACATGAATTCCCCAAGCTCTCCTTTTAAATTAATTCTCCAGAGGTGAGTTTGCTTTCATTTTATTAGACAGCAAGGGTCAGGACCATTTTCAACTCAATGTTAGATTTGGTTGTTGGGTAGTATCTGTGTGAATGTGGGCTTTCACTTAGTGCTTCCTGGGGGAGACAATTTACTCTTTTCTAGTCATGTTAGAACTGAACCTAAGGCAGGCAAACAGTCCCTACTTCCCTTTGCCGTGTAAATTTTCTATTTTGCCTACTAAAGGTACACATCTCCACATAGGAGACTGAATTCTTTTCTGATATTGAACAGGCCTTGGCTTTGCTTTCTAACCCCCAAATTCTAAGTATTCAGTGTGGGACAGATGTTCCCAAGCTAATGACAGGCACCAATATTCCCTTATGTCTCGATTGTCATGTCCTACTCATTTTAGATATCAGTTGCTTCTCTTGCTTTACCATAAGCTTGGTCATATTTTGCAAAATGACTTTTTGTATATTTTATTCATCATTTTAGTTGTTCTCTACCAGGAGACATTTCTCTCTATACTAAATCCATTATACAACAGGAAAGTGATGGCAATATCCATATTTATATCTAGATGACTAAACTAACCACTAACAAAAGTACCCTCAAAATATTCTTAGCATTTTTTAAATTAAGTATGCTTAAAGCAAAACAACCTACACAAGGAAATGAATCTTCCTTGCTTGTGTTGAAGAGTTTTGTGTTAATTGGGTGTACATTGAAATTTGTTTGCCTAAGTGACACATCATTTGATAAACATCTCATGCTTAAAGTTAAGTAGATTCTGTGTAGGAGGTAGAATAATGGAATTTTAATTAAATATGTGCCTACTTTATTGATATATAAGAAATGCAGTGCATTTTCAGTGTACTATTATAATTATTTATGCATTTAGAAATAAAGGTATCATTTTATTATTGTTCCACTATTTAATGACATTATATTTTTTCTCTTCATTAGTCACTGGATGGCTTTATGATTATACTGAGCACAGATGGAGTGATCATGTTTGTGGCTGAAAACGTCATGTCTCTCCTTGGCCACCTGCCAGTAAGTTCTTCCAGCTTTGGGGAAAGCAGGCCATTCATGTTTGTTGTTTAGGGCTTATTATTTCATTTTAAGAGCATAAAACTCATCAGAAAAGACATTCTCAATATTGTCAAAATGTGCCCATTTCAATGTCATCTCCAGTGATTGTCAGTTGTAAATCTATAACAACAAATTCTCCTCAGAATCAGTAGATACTTTCCAGTGACTACTTTGAGAAGAGATGGTGGTGGTGTTGGATAGGTATTTGACTTTAGAGTTCATTACATACTGATTAAAGAAGGAAAGCTAGTATTTGTTCATGCTGTCTCATGGCATCCATTCCTGGGCTGATATAGGATTTTAAAAATATCTTTTATATTGAAGAACAAATTATGACAAAATTTAGAGAAACTAATATAGAAGCAATTGCATAACAGCCACATCGTAAGTATTACTGCAGATACTTGCATGTTAACTGTTCTCAGTGTCTCTGGTGTCCAAAAACAGTCACTCATTCCTAAGCCTTTTGGTGTGGTGGCACAGCATCCCTCTCAGGAAGGTTTCTCCATTCATAGGGCTATTGAATTGGAACATATGATTTTCTAATGATTTTTCTGGATCTTCACATTGTACCCCTGACAAATATATTACATAATATATTACTTAATATATCAAATATATTGCTTTTATTTGATGTTATTTATATCTTGTAAATATGAGACTACTACATGCCTTTTTATTTCATTCAAGTACTTTAACACAATAGCATAGAGTAAGTGGCTTATAAACAACAGAAGCTTCTTTTGTGGGAAGACTAAATGAAGGAGCCAGCAGACTTGTTATCTAGAGAGGGCTCGCTTTTTGGTTTACAGACAGTTTTCTTCTGGCTATATTCTCATGTGGTAAAATAAACGAGAGATCGTTGGAGACTTGTTTATAAGGCTGTCCTATATGTCTTAGTTCTCTCCACTGTAGAATACCATCACATTAAAGGTTAGCTTTCAACATATGAATTCTGGAGAAACAGTTTATAGGAACACTTTCATATACTAGTGACATGTGCCTGTGAATGGGGGTATATGGAATACAACAGAAGCCATCCCCCTAAAATATATATCATTGGGGGATTATGTTAATCATATCTGTGTTGTTGTTTTCATTATATATTCCTCATTCCATAGATGCCTCAAGAACTTGTCAAACTCTGAATCAGAGATCTATAGCACTTGAGTTTGGAGCATGGAAATTAATAGGAATTTGGTAATATTATCATGTAATTAAGTTGGAAGTGTATTAGATGCTTATTTCACTAATTAAGCCATATCAACTGGCATGTTCCATGGTGTACATGAAGTTTTCATATCTTTTATTTACAGACAGTAGAATCTATCTTCCCCATTTCTCTTCCTTTCTTTCCAAAAACAATTTAAATTTTCACATTGGGCTTATATTTGTAGGATGTCAAAACAGCTGAATAAAATGCAAACATTAGAGGTACATAGTAAATTGAACTTTAGCATAGAGGAGGAAGCGTCTTACTACATCTGCATTAAACAACAGTGTGAGGGCTGGGGCTGTAGCTCAGTGGTAGAGCAGTTCCCTAGCACATGTGAGGCACTGGGTTTGATCCTCAGCATCACATAAAAAATAAATTAAATAAAGGCATGCTGTCCATTTACAACTATATAATTTTTTTTTACAAACCAAGAATGTGAGTATGACTCATTGCAGTTGAAATATTTTTATAGTGAAAACCTGAAAATTTTTCAGATCCTTGTGGTATCACATACTACAACCAAATGACTTCGTTTACAAACAGTTTTCTTCTGGCTATATTGGTGACTTTTTAGTATTGAGTGAGAAGTTTTACAGTAATAATGCTAGTTATAATATTTTCCTGATTTCTTTATGTGTTTGGTTCAAAGTTTCAATTTCAAGAGACTCTTTTACCCTTTAGCATTTGAAGTACCACACACACACACACACTGGCACACACATACATTACACACATAGTGTTGCCATAAGGTAAAGGTATCTGAGACATGTGTATTAAATTATGTACCTTAGGGGATGGGGTTGTGGCTCAGTGGTAGAGCACTTGCCTAGCATGTGTGGGGCACTGGGTTTGACTCTCAGCACTGCATATGAATAAATTAAATAAAGGTCCATCAATAACTAAAAAATATTTTTAAAAACTATGTACCTTAAGCTCTAGATTTAATTACCTTAGATTAATATATTTGAAAATGAAGAAATAGGGACTAGGAATGCAGCTGTGGGGTATAGTATTTTGTTTAGTATGTGCAAGGCTCTGGGCTCCACCTCAGCATTACACATGCATACACACACACAAATAAATAAAAATAAAGGTATAATGAATACTTCTGTACAAAACATAGTGGAAATAAATTTATATATTCTTCTTTTCTTTTCTTTTTTCATGGGGCGGGTACTGGAAAGTTAAACCAGAGGTGCTCTAACAGTGGGCTACATCCCCAAGTATTTTTATTTTTTTCATTTTTAGACAGGATCTCAGTAAATTTCCCAGACTGGCCTGGAACTTGTGATTCTCCTATCTCAGACTCCCAAATCATTGGGATTACAGGCATGCATCACTGCACCCAGATGAAGTTATATATTCTTATTCTTATAAAACAGGATTATAAAGGACTATACCTGAGGCATCATTTCAGGTCTTCTTATTATGTTCTACTTTTAATTTTTTTAAAATAGACAGTCTTTTTTTCCCAGGCTGTGGTTAAAATTTTCATTTTATAAGGCACCCATCTTATATTAATATGAAGACTAAACCATTTCTGGAGTATTTGCCTGGCTCCAGGAATCTACAAAATGATCAAATGTCAAGTCATCTCTGTCTAGGGCAACTCTCAACTGATAGCATGATGGGCTAGAAAAACTTGGTGTTTGAATTCAAGTAATATGGAGATTAAAATTTAGCTTTGTCACTCACTAACTACATGACTTTTACTTGCTCATATATAAATGGGGACTAACACTTAGTGCTGGGCAGTGGGCTCTGATAAATAGTGTGGTTAGTGAAGACCTGCCCGATTAGATGACACTTCAACAGAGACCTGAATGGAGTGAGTTTGTGTGTCATGCAGATAACTGGAGCAAGTATGTTCTTGACAGAAGAAAAGTATGTATAAAGGCCTGAAAGCAGGAATGTGTTTGGTGTGTAAAAGGGAAGCAAAAAAGCTGGTATGACTGCAGCCCTGTGAGTGAAAGAAGGACAGCTAGGGGATGATTAGGTCACAGCGATGCAGCCACCTTTCCTATGACCATTGTCATCAATTTACTTTTCTCTCTCAGATGAGAGGAAGCCATTGATGGAATTAGAACAGATATGTGTCATGATCTGACTTAAGTTTTATGACACTTTGACTGATATGTTAAGAAATGGCTATGGAGAGCAGGCAGGGAAACAGTTGCAACATTCCTAGCAATAGATGGTGGTGGATGGGATAGGATTGGAATTGAGGTATTTTGTAGGTAAAGTAAGTTTTACTAATGGATTACAAGGGAAATGGAACAGAGATGGATTATGTCTAAGTTACTATGTAATAATACATGCTGTCAAAATTGATGTCTATTTTTTTCAGTAATACAAAAATCAAACATTCTGTCCAGTTTAATGTAACACCTATTTTTATGTATATCACTTTTAATTTTTTTCTAATTAGTTATACATGACAGCAGAATGCAAAATTATAATAATCATGGTGTTAAACTTACCTCTGAGATCTGCCATCTTATTTTCTCAGTCATTTATTTTCCTTGACAGTCTTTCCTCTGGTCAGGTCACATAGTTATCTGTGGTCACTATTTTCTGTTCTTAGAAGCTTGCACTCCTACTCACCCTACTGCATCATCTCCTTGAAAAAATTCACATCTGGTAACTTACATAGTTATCCTTTTGTGTACTTCTTAAGCAAATGAAACTTTAAAAACATACACTGTATCATGGAGTTTCTCAGCACTGAAATTTTAGCAAGAGAATTTAGCAAGTGTAGAAGGTAGGTATGTGGTTAGTTTGTGGTAATTGTGAGGTTTGCTTTGTTTTCCCTGAGAAGCTCACAGAATAGCAGAGAATTACCAGTGATGAGTCTCATTTGATTCGAGATCCAGCCTGAACCTCCTGCAGAGCCAAAAATTCTTCTTGCCTAGACTCTAAATGTCATGGAGTGGGATAAATTCCTTTATTCTTTTTTTTTTCAGCATGACTAAGACCATAATAATATTTGTGTGAAATTAATAGGTATTCAAACTTGGCTTTTGAAAAGCCTTCTTAGTTTTTCACTGGTATTTATCCTTGCTTCATTAAGCTCTAAGTACATTGATCTTTCTGCCTTGTATAATAATAATAAAAATAATAAGTATCAAAGACTTACAAAAATAACACAAGATTGATAATGCTCTCAGGTTATTGCCCTTTTTCTCACTAAGGAGAAGGGTCACTGGAATGATAGTTACATCTCTTTTATTTAGTGGTTAATTGGAAGATTTATTGTCACTAGTTTCATCCTTACAGAACCAACAAGAAACTCACTGCCTCTATTCCCCATCCATGGGAATGTAAACTATAGTTTTGATCACTTTGATTCTTTTAAATGACAATGCTATCTTTCTCTTAATGAAAAAAACTGACAAGTCTTAGAACTTCATATTTCCTGTTATGATACTATTTTATAATTTGCATCATAATTGTGCATATCTCATCTGCCCTGCTGGACTAGGTGCTCATTGGAATTATATTTCATGTCAGTTTCATTTTTTATAATTTTTACAAGTACTCAGTATGAAAATCATTTGTTTATTTACTTATTTTGCAGTGCTGTCGATTGAACTCAGAGACTTGCACATGCTAGAAAAGCACTCTACCACTAAGCTATATCCCTAGCCCGCCAAAAAATTTTTAATGGATAGCTTCACATAGTGTCCTTAATGCTGGAAATGGGTCAGTCTGATCCTGAACAAAACTGGACTTGAGGCAGCTACAATGCAATTAAAATGACAGTAAATGAGGGGCTGGATGAAATTTTTGTGCAAATATCATTTCTGCATCTATGCATTCCCCAAAATTGAACAAGCATTAATTTCTTTATGAATAAGAGGGGATAATTCTTCCTCTCCTGAAGATTCTGTGAGCTAGAACACCTATCATAATGTCTGGCATGGAGCAGATGTCTAATCATTGTTAGATGAATGAATGAATGAGTAGCCTCCACTGATCACAGACAAGTTGGTTTTGTATTAGAATTGTATTCTATAACTAAAACAATAAAGGCATTTTATTGAGGAAGTTAAGTTTAATGAAAACAAATCTACATTTCTTTCAGTGACTTTTACTGGCAAAATTTATTACCTTTTAATTTCATAACATTTTGTTTGCTAAATTAAGGTAATATTTCTATCCACAATCAAGCCAACCTTTTTCTTGATTGAGACAGGACCCATCTGCTACTTTGAGCATTGGCCAATTCATAGGATGCTTCTACAAATGGGCCTTAAAAATATATTTCTATTTATTGACTGGAGGTTATTAATACTAATCAGTTAAAAAACTCATTTGAATTTGTGATTCATCATTCAAAGCCATTATTCAGTTACAAAGAATACGTTGTTTATTACTTTGTTCCTATCATTAAAAACACATTACTTCTACATCTGATATTCAATTTATCCATATGTCACTATATTTCAGCTACACGGCACTGCATTATTTATGCATTCAACTAATATTTATTGAGGGCTCACTTTTGCCAAGCTCTGTTCTTGTGTTGAGAATGCAGCAGTGAATAGACAAACAAAGTCTTTGTTTTAACACAATTTACATTTTAATGAGAGACACATACTAAACAGGTAACAAGGCAGTGGCAGAATATCAGGGGGATAGGGAAACACAGGGCAGTGGATCTGATTTAGCTTTCCTGTGTACATATATGCATATACCATAGTGAAACTCAGCATTGTGTACATCCACACACCCACAAGACACTAATTTAAAAAATAGATAGCAGAAAGATCAATAGAGCAGAGGGAAAGGGGTGGGGGAGGGGAAGGTAATGGGAAGTATTGGAGACTAAATTAGAACAAGATATATTTCATGCTTTTATAACTTTGTCAAAATGAATCCTGGGCTGGGGTTGTGGCTCAATGGTAGAGTACTCGCCTAGCATGCACAAGGCACTGGGTTCAATCCTCAGCACCATATGAATGTAAAATAAAAATATTGGGTCCACCTAAAACTTAAGAATAAATATATTTTTAAAAATGAATCCTAATGTTATGTATAACTAAACAGAACCAATAAAAATACTTTTGAGTAGAAAAATGGGAAAATAAGAATGCAATCAAAGTAGAAGGGAGAAATTTCAGGAACCAAAAATGGGTATTTTCTTGGATGTGACTAAGGATGCACTTGGAGTGCAGCAAGCAAGGAAGGAAAGAGTGAAAAGCAGCAAGGAACCAGAGCATAGAGTGGTAAAGGACACCATAAATACAGTGCTTTTACTCTGAATAGGTTAGAAATCAATGTGTTGAGGGCTGGGGTTGTAGCTCAGTGGTAGTGTACTTGCCTGGCATGTGTGAGGTACTGGGTTCAATCCTCAGCACCACATAAAAATAAATAAATAAAATAAAGGTGTTGTGTCCATCTACAACTAAAAGAATATTTTTTAAGTAAAGCACCTACAATCTCTTATTCAGTGCTTCACAATTTACAATAGCCAGGATATGAAATTGGCCTAAATGTCCACCATTAGACAAGTGATGAATAAAATATGGTGTATATCCATAACAGAATGCTACTCAGCCATTAAAAAGAATTAACTCCTATTGTTAGAGACAACATGTATGGACTTGGAAGATGTTATGTTAAGTAAAATAAGCAATGTACAGAAAGAAGCAGCACGTGATCTTACTCATAAGTGGTAACTTAAAAAGTTGATCCCATAGAAATCAAGAGTCAAATTATGGTTACTGGAGGCTGGGGAGAATAGTGGGGAGGAAAGAGGAGGGGAGCTCAATCAATGCATACATTATAGGGAGAATAAATTCTGGTGTTCTATGGTCAACAAAATTAACAATAATGCATTGTGTATCTGAAAATAGAAGAGAGAAATTTGAATGTATTCACCATAAAGAAATGATAAATGTTTTTAAGATGAAGAATCTCCTAACTACCTTGACTAAATCACACTACCTAGTATATACATGAATCAAAATATCACATTGTACAAATAGTATTTATCAATCCCCAAACTAATGAATATTAATAAAAGGAAGGCGGGATCAGTTGAATTGAATGCTGAGAGATTAAGATGAGGGCTGATGGACAATTCACAATAGCTAAACTGTGGAACCAACCTAGATGTCCTTCAATAGATGAATAGATAAAAAATGTGGCATATATACACAATGGAATATTACTCAGTAATAAAAGAGAAAAAATCATGGCATTTGCAGGTAAATGGATGGAGTTGGAGAAGATAATGCTAAGTGAAGTTAGCCAATCCCCAAAAACCAAATGCCAAATATTTTCTCTGATATAAGGAGGCTTATTCATAGTGGGGTAGGGAGGGGGAACATGGGAGGAATAGACGGACTCTAGATAGGGCAGAGGGGTTGGAGGGTAGCAGACGGGCTTCGGGTAATTAATGATGGTGGAATGTGATGATCATTATTATCCAAAGTACAGGTATGAAGACTTGAATTGGTGTGAATATACTTTGTATACAACCAGAATAAATTTTAAAAAGATGAGGGCTGATGGATATCAACCCCAAATTTGAGGACCATCACTTAGAATACACTCTCTGTTTCATTAAAGTCAGCTTTATAATCTAAAACAATGGGGACTGAAAATTGGCTATTGAATTTAGCAATACAGAGGTCTTTGGTGATCTTGACAAAAAGATTTTCAGTGATGTGGTTAAGATAAAAAATTGCTTAGTGTGGTTTCAAGGGAAAGTGAGAAGAAAGGATTAGATAAGAAATATAGTTCATTTCAAGATTATTTTTTCTCCAAAATAGACCAGAGAAATTGAGTTAGAACTGGAGGATAGAAGGTTTGGAGTTTTTACAATTTTTTATTGTTTTCGTTTTTGAGACAACAGCTGTAGAAGCATGTACAATAGAGATTAACATGGTTATAGGAATACCTAGCCAAGAGCAAAAGCTTGGTGATGTGTGGCCAGGGTTAGGATTTCTAGAATGACATATTTGAATAGTCAAGAGAGAATGAGACTGACTGTACAAGGGAAGGAGTTAGACTTAGGTGGGAGCTTATTCATAAGAATAGAGCAGGTCTCCAGGCATGGGGATAAATAAGTTGGTGGCAGAGAGGTGTTGATAATTCCATTTCTTATTTTGCACTGAAATAAATGAGTTCAGCTGATAATGCAGAGAGTTGGGTGTTTGGAGGCTTGGAGGAAGAAAAGACAAGAAATAGTCACACTAAAGAGTAGGAGAGAAAATTGCAACAGAAGTGCTTTGGGGCACATGGTTGTTAGGTGGGTTCATTTTTTTCCATCCATATTCAGTCTCTTGGGTAAAGGTGTGTGATACATGAATAGTTGGAGATTTCCCCAGGCAAATATGGCAGAGGGAAAGAGCACATGGAAATGATCACAGTGACTCTGGAACCTGAGCTGGGGATTCACATTCTCTGCGTGAATATTTGAGGGAGATATTATACAGTGAAAATGTGACAGGAATAGACTGGAGGTCTCAATGAGTGGAATTGCTGGAAAGGTAGGATACTTACATAAATGCTCTAGAAAGGTAAGATGTAGTGGTCATAGGATAGAGTAAGGTGAACTGTGTGACATGTGACAGGTATAACCATAGAGTTGGGGCAGAGGCCAAGCTCACTAGAGGTAAAAGATGAGGTAAATAGGGCTGGGGTTGTGGCTCAGTGGTAGAGCACTCCCCCAGCACATGCGAGACCCTGGGTTCGATTCTCAACACCATGTAAAAATAAATAAATAAAATAAAGATATTGTGTCCATCTACAACTAAAAAATAAATATTAAAAACATTAAAATAAATAAATTAATTAAAGATATTGTGTTCAATTACAACTAAAAAATAAATATTTTTTAAAAGGAGGTGAATGAACAATATTAACACATGGAAATTTTTTTTTTAAAGAAAGAGTGAGAGAGAGTGAGAAAGAGGGAGAGAGAGGGAATTTCAATATTTATTTTTTAGTATTTGGCGGACACACCATCTTTGTCTGTATGTGGTGCTGAGGTTCGAACCCGGGCCACACACATGCCAGGCGAGCGCGCCACCGCTTGAGCCACATCCCCAGCCCCGGAAAAATTTTTACTCTTCCTCTTTTCTCTCTTCCTCTCTTCCCAGAGGGATATTGTGGGCAAAAAATTACTGAGATTTCTGCATGACGAAGAGAAAACTGAAGTCTACCGTAAGATTACACTCAAACTTCCTTTGGCTTGCTCAGGTAAAGATTTTTTTAAAAAATAGTAAGCTTTTAGGTTTTAAGAGACAAATAAAACTCAGTGCAGTAATTTTTAAACATGGATTAGGGCCACTGTAGCTCTTAATCATATATTAATTTAATTTAATATCATATTATATTACAACTTGTATTTCTAGTGTTAAAAAGTCTCTCCTCTGCTAAATCTTATTATTTATCGTGAACCCTCATTAGTGCAGTGTCTGTATAATTATATTACTGCTAAATAAATAATGAGGGGTGCAGTGGTGCACACCTTTAATCCCAGTGTCCGGCAAGTCAGAGGCAGGAGAATCATGAGTTCAAAGCCAGCCTCAGCAACTTAGCAAGGCCCTAAGCATCTCAGTGAGACACCCTGTATCTAAATAAAATGGAGATGTGGCTCAGTGGTTAAGACCCCATAGGTTCAATCACCAGTACCAAAATAAAATAAAATAAATAGCGAGGATCTGTAATGTTCTAGCTAGCACTCTACTCTACAGATACGACAGAGATGGTTATGTGAGTGCTAATGTTGATGGAAAGAAAATAATGGTCTGTGAAATCTGGTCCTAGTAAGACATTAGTCATATGAAACAATCCAGTAGAATGTGGCACAATACAAATGTAGACTTTTTTGTTCCTATTCTCTTTTAGTGGGAAACCATGTTGAGTTTTGCTGTTATTTAAAAAGAGGAAATGTTGAATTAAAAGAAAGTCCTACTTATGAATATGTGAAATTCATCCTGAGTCTCAAACACATCTGTAATGGTGAGAAATTCAGTTAATCTTCTCTAGATGAAATTCATGAGTTCTGTAGCCCTCATTACTAACTAAATGTTCTCCTACTCTTTCAACTCACAAATTCTGTCATAACCCTATAATCACAGTTTCTGGCTACACACATTAGACATTAAAATTACTAGTAGTGAAATTTACAACATGGGGATCATAGAGAATCATGTTGGATTGAATTGGTAAAGGATGACTCTATCCTGTTACACAAAAGGCAATGTTGTTTAAGACTTAATGAAAGAAGTTTAATACATAACAAAGCTTAGGATAGAGGGAACTGCATGTGCACCAGAAATTAAAATATAAAGTAGTGGTAGTAAGGAAATGGAAATTTTGGTGTCCAGGTTGGGTTTGAAATCATAAATAGGCTCTGTTGTCTGGGGTTTAGAAACTAATACCCTCTTAAGAACCAATGTATAAAACCTAGAGATAATTTAAAGGTCTGTCTTCCAGCCTAGAGGAATAGGAAGTTTACCACCTCTTCAGAAAATTGAACAGACAAAAAATGTGCCATTTATAGGAAATCAAAACCCAGATTTCTGTCATGTGTCAACATGGGGCCTGATTTACAATATTTGAGGTTTTAGGAACTTCAAACTGAGAAATTAACATAATTTACATTAACTGGTTTGGGGTCATAAAACATCTGGGGCTTGGATCCAAGGTAAAAAGCCCAAATAGCTTACAAATATATGACAAGATGCTCAAACTCCTTAATAAGCAAAGAAAGAAAAATTTTAAAAGCTTCAAGATAGCACTACTATCACTGAGATATATTCAACAGAATGGCCCAGATTGAAAACGTGAATAATGCCAAACTCTTGGTGAGGATATGAGATAAACAAGTGGATAAGTAAATAAATAATAATAATTAGTCCTCATAAAGTTCACATTTTTATTGGAAATTAAGGCAGGAAAATGTTTAAAAAGATCTTACTTGACTAGACACACACACACACACACACACACACACACACATACACAATATCTGTATGTTCTATATAAGAAAAAGAAGCAAGATTTTTTTTTAGATTAATGCATCCATCCATGGAATAATAGCAGAAGATTGAGACCAACATGAACTCACAACAACCAATTTTTAGTAATGGCTTGTTTGTAGTTTGGTGAGGAGCACTGTGGTGAGGGGAGGTTGACTGCAAAAGAAGGGAGCCAGGAAAAATCTCTTGCCTCAGAATTCTGAAAATTGTCAATGGGCTGCTAAACAGCATGATGATGTGGTAGGTGTCTGTCTTTGGTTTAACTGATTCACTTTTCAATGATATTATCACATATGTAGAATCTTTGATGTTCTTTGGAGGATTTAATCCTAAATGCACCTGCCCTGACACACCAATCGCCAGCAGTCTCCTCTGGGAGGATCAGTTTTATTTTGTGGGAACTGTGTGTGTCCTCAGATCTGAAGTCTTAAAGGTGAGTATTCTGTATGGCCACATGGGCTTCCTTTGAATGGCATATCCTCATTGGTCTCTCAGCCACAGGGCATCATCACTAATGCTCTTCATGTGAGCAGAAAGGTGAATAAGAGAAGATTGGTTCCTATGTTTCGGAAGGTGAGATCTTAGTGAGTATTTAGATGCACTTCAGAGAGATACACTGTCATTAACAAGTGGATTTGATACACTACAATAGTTGCAGGGGCTGGTTTTATGGCTTAGTGGTAGAGCGCTTGCCTAGGACAGGTGAGGCCTTGGGTTTGATCCTTAGCACCACATAAAAAGAAATAAAACAACAACAAATAAATAAAGGTTAAATTTCTTAAAGCAAATAGATAGGTTCTGTGTCTAGAATATGATAAATAAGCATTTTGGAAGTTTGAAAAAGGAATAGCATCTGTTTTGAAGTATTTTGAGTTTTGAGGTATCTCTCTCTCTCTCTCTCTCTCTCTCTCTCTCTCTCTCTCTCTCTTTTTTTTTTTTTTTTGGTATTTGATTATAAAATCTGTTCCTCCATTACTGTTCTCCTAATTTGTCACTCACAAATTTTATCTCTGAAAAAGAAAAGTTAATCTTTAGAATTCATTGGATAGACTCACAATAAGTTAATTTATTCAGTAAACACTTATTTTCCAGGTACTTTGCTAGGTGCCAAGGAAACATTAGGGGAGATCAAAAATTGCTAAGCACTTACTGACAAGAAATATAGTGCTAGTGACCAAGGGTAGAGTTTAAGCAGAGTGTTTAAGAAGTCTCTTTCTGATGATTTGTCTTTTGGACCGAGACACCTCCTCCATGGTGATAAGAAAGGAAGGTGATCCAGAAAGAGGATGTGATAGCTATAAAAAACCCTGAGATGGTAGCTAGCTTGGAGAGTTGGAAGGGGAAAAGTAAGTTATGTGACTACAGTAGGGTGAGAGAAGAAAAGGAGTAGTAGAAAATAATATCCACGAAGCAGACAAAGGCCAGATTATACTGAACTTTGAGATCCATAACAATGAGTATTTTATTCTAAATGCATTGGAAAGCAGTGGAGTGACATGATATGATCTTATTTTAAAATAAACCATGCTGATTTCTGAATGGCAAGTGGAGTATACAGAAATAAGACTGAAAAATGTACTCCTTGATCTACCAGCTCTATGACTTGGGCCAAATCATAATATCTCTATAATCCTCAGTTTTTACATCTGTAAAAATCCAGCATCTTACTCATTTTGATGAGGGGTTGATTCTGACATTGGATATAAGAGCACTTCTAAAATTAATACATGTTATAAATTTCAAGTATTTTCCTATACATACATTTTATGAATCTAAATATACCTGATTTTCTGCAGGAGCTCCATACTGCAAAGCAATCAAGTGAAACCATAGTTGTACAAGATTCAGATGAGGAACATACTTCAGGTGATCGTAGGTAAGAGGCAGTGTTGACATAAGTAATGGAGGGCTGAAATACCTCTTTGCTGAATAAAACTGTAACAAAGAACATCTACACATATTTTTCCATCGAAATGAAAGAAAAAGATGACCAATTTACTGAACTCACTTTGCATCTTAATATAATTCATATTTTTCCAACAGAATGAAAATGTAGGTGACTGGGTTTTTATTTTGAAAAAAGTGTCAAAGCAATGAACACAGCAAGTTTAACTGACACAGACACTTAATGACTTGCAAATTAAGATAATGCACTTAAAATAGTACTTCAATGCTTTTTCTCAAAAATAAAGATAGTACTTAGAGAATAGAAGCCAATATTCTATTTAAGTGGAAAAAATAAAAATACATTCTTATCCTACAGGGAAATTCTGATCAGTTTGCCAGATATCACTAAACCCTCTTTATACACCTACTTGACATCCTACCAAAGGTTTATGCAAAATATAAATTGTATGCTGTAAAGCACAATAGCATACAGTGTACAGTATAAAGCATTGGGAATAGATTATATTTTCCTTCTACATTACATTTTAAATGTACTGGTAAGTAAAAAATGAAAAGATACATCAAAGATGTGCACTACATGCCAATAATACTTAGCAAAATAAAATTAAAAAAAAACAGGAGGACTTTGTGAGCAGTTTCTTATGATCGAAGGTATATAATTTATATTTTTCCAACAGAATAAAAATGCAAGTGACTGGCTTTTTATTTTGGAAAAAAAGTGTCAAAGCAATGAACACAGCAAATTTAACTGACACAGACACTTAATGACTTGCACATTAAGATAATGCATTTAAAAATAAATGAGTTTATCAAAGGTCAAATAACCTGATAGTATTACAAACAATTTACATTTTGCAGAAACCTTTGGTAGGATATCAAGTAGGTGTATAAGAGTGTTTAGTGTGAGGGCTGGAGGTGAGAGGAAGGGGCTGGAGGCTATGGTCACTACCACTTTTTGAGGGCAGGGGAGGTAAGGAAACCAGAACTGGTAAAAGAATGAGTTGAACAGGAAATATCTGAGGTCAATCCATGTGGATCTGAGAAGGGATGGAGAGAATTCTCCCTTCCCAGCAGTAGATTAGAGGTGGCTGGCTGTGAGCTACTGTCTGAAGCTACTCACAGCAGTGGGACCAAAAGCAGGACTCATGGCAGCAGGTGGTTTGCACTCCCTATGCCTTGTTGAAACCGTGGCTAACATGAGGTTGCATTTGTAATCGTGTGTCAAACGAGACACGTTTATATCATGATCATACTCATTTGTAACAGCAAAATTTCCCTTGTTTTAAGAATCTAACATTGTTGTAGATTTCATCATAATTTGTGGTTCAAGGCCTAAAGCTTCCAACCATTTGACTATTAATATACCTTATCTCTCCTAAATTTTCATATAGTACATGGACTGTGGTAGGCCTCTTAGGTTTACCTACCTTCCTTCTTTAGTTTTCTTACTCTTTTATAAGACATTTTACTGAATATTGTGAGGAAACAGGTAGCTATAAGAAAAAACATGTTTAGATGATGGGAATGCAAGATGCAGTTCTATTAGGAAAGTGGCTAAGATACAAGAGTCCCCTTGCTGAAGTAGACATGATTTCAAAATATTCTTGGATGTAATCTGAAACAGATTTACTTAGTAGTATTAGGTAATGAATTTTGTGTAAAAAGAGTAGCACACCATTATAGGAAATATTCATATTGTGAGTGTTCATTAAAGAGATACCTGTTATTTTTTTTAGAGTTTAGTTGGATGAAAAATATTCTGATGCTGAAAGAAGTCAGTTACTACATCTATACTTCTGATATTCATAGAATATGTAGGAAAACATTTTCTGAAGGCTTAAAATCTTATCCTAATATTGCAGGGAATTGCCTGTCTCAGTGGTGTGTACCTACAGTTACAGCTATTCAGAAGACTGATGCATTGTGATCCCTTGAGCCTACAAGTTTGGGTACAGCCTGGGCAACATAGTGAGACAGTTTCTTTAAAGATTACTGTATGAAGTTGAGCTCAGTAGTGCATGCCTGTAATCCCAGGGACTTGAGAGGCTGAGGCAGGAGAATCCCAAATTTGAGGCCAGCCTCAGCAACTTAGTGAGGCCCTAAACAACTTAGCAAGAGCCTGTCTCAAAAAATAAAATGGGCAGGGCATGGTGGAACACACCTATAATCCCAGTGGCTCTGGAGGCTAAGACAGGAGAATCATAAGTTCAAAGCCAGCCTCAGCAGTGAGACACTGTCTCTAAATAAAATACAAAATAGGGCTGGGATGTGGCTCAGTGGTCGAGTGCCCCTGAGTTCTATCCCTGGTATCCCCCTCCACCAAAAAAAAAAAAAAAATAGAAAGGGCAGGGGATGTTGCTCAGTGGTTAAGCGCCCCTGGGATCAGTCCCCAGAATAATAATAATAATAATAATAATAATAATAATAATATATGAAATATGTGGCTCATTTCTGGATGCATGCCCTATAGTTTTATATATTCTTTACTTTGAAAGTTCAAAATCTAGGCAATAGAAGGTTTATCATTTAGAAAGTACGATGGGAAAATGACACTTAAGAAAAATACTGATGCATTTAATGAAGAGAATTCTGTTGAATTTAATTTCCTTTTTCCTTCTCATAACCTCTCCTCCCTTCTCCAACTTCATGGCAACTCTTTTAGGTCCACCCTCTTCAGCTCTCACTGATGCATTGTTGGATGATTGCACTGGCCCACTAGCCTGAGGTAGCACTCATCACTTTCATTCCTGTCTTGCACAGAGACTGATAATGTATTGACAGAGGTGACATCTGTTCATTGGCTGACTGATCTATTGATTTTCAAAATGGTAATCCATCCCAGGCCATGAGTGTTTTCAAACCTAGTGCAGCATTGCTATAAATTCATGCAGTACTGATGTACTGCCATAATTATTTTATAGATTTACTCCTTGTGCCCAGGATATTTTCAAATAAAAAGAAGAGATTGTGTCATGTCAGGGTTTAGTTTGCAGTTGATATTTTGGCTACTCTGTTACCCTCTGAGGGATAGTTAGCAAAGAATTGGTCACTAGGGTAATAAAAACCTATAACACCCCCAAAGACTTCCATTCCTTTAGGTATTTTCACGTTTATTTCTTTATGTATGTATTCATTTATGCATCTATGTATTTATTTTTCAGTACTGGGTATGGAACCTAGAACCTCATGCATGCTAGGGAAGTGCTGTACCATTGAGCTACAGTCCTGATTCTTTTTTTGAAAAAAATATGATTTATTCTAATTAGTCATACATGACAGCAGAATGCATTTTGATTCGTTGTACACAATTATAGCTTGACTTTTCATTTCTCTGGTTGTACACGATGTAGTGTCACACCATATATGCAGTCATACATGTACCTAGGATAATGATGTCCATCTCATTCCATCATCTTTCCTGTCCCCAAGCCCCCTCCTCCAACTCCATCTATTTTCCTGCAAATTCCATAATTTTATTCTCTTTTAATGCTGAGTAATATTCCATTGTGTATATATACCACAGTTTCTTTATTCATTCATTTATTGAGGGCATCTAGGTTGATTCCACACCTTAGTTCTTGTGAATTGAGCTGCTATAAACATTGATGTAGCTCTGTAGCCCCAACTCTTTTTAAAATCGTCATGTTGAGACAGGGTCTCACTAATTTTCCAGACTGACATTGAACTTGCAATTCTCCTGCCTCAGCCTCCTGAGTAGTTGGGATTACAGGTGTGTGCCACCACACCCATACCCACTGTCATTTTTAAATATTAAGAAGCATCCTGTTAAGAGTCTATAGAAGATTTTTCTATACTTCTGAAAGAACAACAAAAGAGAGAGTTTGAATTGTTTGGAAGAAAGGGTCTGTTTCCATGTAGGATGCCCTGTATTTTAAGTCTTACATACTATATATAATGTTCATATATATATATATATATATATTCATATATATATTCATATATATATTTGTGTCTATATGTATTTATGCATTAGTCAAAATTGATATAGATTTTAAAAAGAACTTTCCATTCCAGGAGAGGATTTCAGCAGCTGGGGTCTTTTCTTGTAAGGTCACAGGTGCACTGGAATTGAAGACGCTGCTTGCTTGGACCATTGAAGGTAGAAAGAAGTAAGGGATACATGAGAGTCAATGAGGGGCCAACAAAGAAGTGAATACTACTAGAGTCCAAAGCAAGCAACTATATGCTCTTTTAGTACATATTGTTAAGGCCCCAACCTCTATAACAGGATCATCATGACACAAACATATTTCGTACTCTATTCTTTAAGATGTGATTTCATGTTCACTAAACCAGCTATTTTTCACACATCTATAAAGTAGATTTCTGACCCATTGCACAAATGAGAAAGTGCCATCTCAGTTGGTGCCTGATTCACCCAAAGTCACTCAGACATTAGGCAGTAAAGCTGGAATTGAGACCCAGATTATCCTGGGTTTATTCCTGTGAGAATACCAGCTTTAGAAGTTGTGACTAGTATGTGATTCTTTCAAAAGAGAAAATTCAAGGAGTCTTAGGAAAATTTGTGATTGGAATTGTATTGAGAAATTTTTTTTTTCCATTTTACCTTAAACTTAGGGAGAAGAGACTCCAACAGTTAGCACTGAAAGCTTCTTCAAAGATGACATGTTTTCACCCAAAGGCACAGTAAAGAACACTAGAAAATGCAATGGCTAGTATTTCCAAGGTCTAGTAGTACTTAGATGTCTGTAAAATCTTCAGAAACTCTGCTACACCAAAAAGAATATTCCACCCCATCTTGGGCAGGAACTGAGTCTTGAGCATCTTTGGTTGTGATTGTGTACTGTTCCACATCCAGTTTGCCTGGTCCCATCACGCTAGTCCTAGTGAGATTATTTATCCATCTATCAAATATTTAACATGTACTCTGTGGAACATGGGATCTGGGACATACCAGTGAACAAAAATTCTTATATTTATGGTGCTTACACTCTAGGGGATGAGAAAGACACTAAACAAATTGATAAACTATAAAGCCAATTAGATGGTGATGAAGGACAAAGGAAAATATTGAGCAGCACAGGACAGGATGTTAGGTTTTATTAGGCTTTGCCACAAAGGATGGGATTTGTGGAGGTTAAAAATGGTGTAATGTTGGCATTTTCATGTGGTTTAATGGTATAGAAAGGGTGGCCAGGAAAGGTCTCACCAAAAGGGTGACTTTGTGTTAATGTCTGAAGGGATTGGAGGAGAAAGCTTTATGCATTTTGAAGGAACTATTCTATCCAGAAGAAAGAACAAACGTAGTCCCCCAGGCAGGAGCTCATCGAGTGACTTTGGGAAATGGTAATGATGCCAGTGCATCTGGGACAGAGAGGAGCAGAGGGTCAGGATGCAGGGCATTAGAGGCTGCAGGGAGGACTGTCCTTCAGATGGTATGAGCAGCTTGCCTGTGCCCCTATGAACTAGCTGGGAGACAACATCATTCACCAATGTTTTTCCTGCTTTTCAATGCCACGTGGAGCCTCCCTCCTCAGGTTACATGGCTGATTCAACTAATTCTACTCCTTTGGTGAACTTTGTGGCATCCCTGAGCTATGTTTAAAACTATATAGAATTGGTACTTTTTTTTAACTTCAAAAGAGGTAGGTAGAAGAAAGGGTAAGCAGTCTCAGGATTCTGTTTTTTTTTTTTTAATTCCATTTTGTTTATATGACCCCTACCCAACCCATATTCTATCTTCACCTACATGACAAATTATTTTGATCATCTAAAAGCATAAAATCATCAAACTGTATATTGTTTGTGATCAAGAAGAGCAATTTTGTTATTAATATTTTTAGGAAGCTCCATGTAAGGGTTTGTACTCAAAACTCATTGAAGCAACACTAAAATCACTAAGGGTTTAGACACTAATGCAAATGAGAATAATAAATATCAAAGTTTAGAAAAATCTAGGATAAATTATCGGAAGTACCCACCTATTTTATAAAAGGTGATTTTGAATAAATACCCAGGCAGCTGTTTGTTCTACTCAGACAAGGAAAATGTGCATGTTTTCTTTCTTCTTCCTGGCTTTCATTTGTTACCCTGAATGAAGATAACAGGCTTGCAAATTAGTCATCTGAAGAAGAGGAACAGGATCTGTCCTCTTTGTTTGGTTTTAATGTGTTTTGCTCTATCTTTTTTCTTATCTTGGGATATTTTCCCTTTTGCTTCATTACCTTTTTTTTTTTTTTGGCTTTTAATTTGAATATCAGCAGAAGCTCCCATGTGTATCCTCTACCTGTATTCACACCCATTTACATTGTGCCCCATTTTGGTTTTCCTTCATTCTTTCTCTCTCTTCTTCCTCTTCTCGTCTCCTTGCCTTCCATCTCTCTTCTCTTCTCTCTCTCCGTGTGTGTGTGTGTGTGTGTGTGTGTGTGTGTGTGTGTGTGTGTCTGTGTGTGTATAGGCATATATATGCATATTTTTAGAAATACAGATTAGATATTTTGCAGACATATCTAATTTCCATTTAGTTTTGGCTGGTGCTTCCTCTCAACTAGATTCAAGTTATGCATTTTGTCAGGGATACCAATGTTGTATTTTCAGCACATCATAGCAAGAGTATGTGATGTTCATATTTCTCCTCATGTTGATATTAACTATGATGGCATAATATTCATCAAGCTTCTCAATTGTAAATTTTCCTTTTTTAACTTGGGAGTAATTATGGTAAAGTGCTTGAAGATTAGTTGTGCTCATTTTTACTTCTGTGTTACTGCTTTTAATTTTTCTTGGGACTAGGAAACAAATATACATACATATACCTAGATAAAAACATATTTATTTCCATTTATACCTATTTTCATGTATATGTACCTTCATATATGTGTGTATGTAAAATAATACAAGCCATGAGTTCATACTGATGCTTCCAATTCTAACCCGCACTATTCATGTTAGTCTTTCTACTTCTATATTTGCAACACTCTTCTCCATAGTCCCAGAGGCCTGGTTCTATTATACTTAGTTTAATTATTTATTTGCTCAAATTTGAAATGCACAGAATTAGTTTTATGGTTGTAAATTCATGTCATTGCAAAATAAAGTGTTCTAAGTTGAATTCAAATCATTTACAGTTTTTAGGTATAATTTGTAGCTAGTGAAATGTACAGATCTTAAGTGTGTAAATCCATAAGCATTCACAAATGAAACCTAGTACGCCACATTTCTATCAGGATGCAGAGTGTACATCATAGTGACTATGTTAATAACAAATATATTTTATGTTTGAAATTTGCTAAGACAGTAGATTTTTCAGTGTGTTCACTACAGAAAATGATAAGTACATGAGGTAATGCATGTGTAAAATAGCTTGATTTAGACATTTCACAGCATGTCCATATGGCAGAGCTTCATGTTGCAACTCATGGATATATTCAATTTTTATTTGTCAATTAAAATTTTTGGAAATACAGAATTTTCAACACACTAGAAGCCTTCTTTCTACCACTTCTGTGTCATATCATGGGTAGAAGCAATGGCTGTTCTGATATTTCTCACTGTAGATTAATTTTGCCTTCACCACACCTTGGTAAAAATAGAACTGTAGTCTATATGCACTGTTGAGTTGGCCCTCTCTGACTTAGCTTGAAATGTATGTATCAGTAGTCCATCTTTTTTTTATTGCTGAGGAGTATTCTATTCCATGAACATACCAATGTTTGTTATTTTTTATAGTTGATGGATATTTTTTCTTGTTTTTTTAAAAATATTTTTAAAAAATTATTTGTCAAATTATACAGTAAAATTGAGATTTTTCTTTTTCTTTTTCTTTTTTCTCGTGTGGCCATTGCATGAGTTCTACCATTGAGCTACACTCCCAGCCCTGATGTCCTCATGTTTTTATTTTGGTGTATGGTTCTGTGAATTTTATCACATATAGAGATTCATGTAACCATCACCATAATAAAGATACGAAACAGTTCCACCATCATTCAAAAAAACTTCCTTGCCCTATTTCTTCACAGACAACTGTACCCCATCTCACTCCCAACTTCTGGCAACCACTCTTCTATTCTGCATTTCTTTACTGTGTGTCCTTGAGAATGGTATATAGTCATACAGCATGTAGTCTTTAGACTGACTTCTTTCAGCATACATCCTTTGATATTCATCCACGGTGTTATATGCATCAATAACTTTCTATTGCTGAGTTGTTTCATCATATGGATGTACTATATTTTATTCAATCACCTTTGGGAAGGCTTCTGTGTTGGTAGTGATGCCATAAATGTTTATGTACGAGTGTTTGTTTGTTTGTTTGTTTGTTTTGTAAGGGGATTTAAGCCAGGGGAACTTAACTCCTGGCCCTATTCTCAGCCATTTTTAAAATATTTTATTTAGAGTCAGGGTCTCCCTGAGTTGCTTAGGGCCTTGTTAAGTTGCTGAGGCTGGCTTTGAACTCATGATCTTCCCACCTCAGCCTGCCAAGCTACTGGAATTACAGGCATGCACCACCATGCCCAGTATGTACAAGTTTTTGATAGACATACTTTTTCATTTTGTTTATATAGGGAAGATAACTAGGAATGAGACTCGTAGTTAATATGGTAATGGTATATTTGATATCATAAGAAACTAACAAACCATTTTCCAGAGTGGCAATGCCATTAGACATCCTTATCAACAGGGTATGAGAATTTTAGATGCTCCTGTCCTGGTGAGCACTTAATTTTCTCAATATTTTTAATTTTAGCCATTAATAAGCACATACTATTATTGAATTATAATTTTAATTTGCATTCCCCTAAAGATGAATAATGTTGAGTATCTTTTCATCATTTGCCATCATTATAACTTCTATGGTAAATATGTGTGTTCACAGGTCTTGCCTATTTTTAAAATTGTTTTTCTTCTTTATGAGTTTTGAGAATGTTTTATATATTCTGATACAATTTCTTTGTTGGATATTTAATGCACAAGTACTTTCTCCAATCTGCAGATTTTTTTTTCATTTTCTTAATGGTGTCTTTAAGTAGAACAAAAGTGTTTGATTTTGAGGAAGGAATATATTGTCACTTCTTTTTCTTTGGTGGATTGGGCTTTTGGTGACGTATCTTAAAACTTCATTGCCCAACCCAGGGTTACATAAACTATCCTTTTTTTCCCTAGAGGTTTTATAGTTCCAGGTTTTACAATTTTATCTATGATCAATTTTGAGTCAATATTTTTATAAGGTATGAGATTTAGGTCAAAGTTTATATTTTTTTAAAGTTCATATTTTTTGGCATAAGGATGCCCAATTGTTTCAGTACTAGTTGTTGAAATATATTCTTGTTCCTCTCTTCATTAGAAACTTTCAATGGTTTTCTCATTGCAGATTCAAACTCCCTCTTTATAGTTTGTAAGGCATATTGCTCTCATGCCTACCTTGAAACCTCATTTTGTGCTGTCTTCCTTCATGTCTAGCATATCCTAGCCACACTGGAGTCTCCACATGTCTGGGAATTCCCAAAGCTCTTTTCCTATACAGAGCCTTGGTACACACTTGCCTCCTCAGCCTTAAATACTTTTCTAATGTGCTGTTCCATTAGCTTGTATTTACCCCCCATGTCCACATTTGATTCTGCCCCTTGGCATTGTGCCTTTTCTCCATCATGTTTATTATAATTCATATTTTTATGGTTATCTCTTGACTAATGGTTAATTGTCTGGATTCCTCTCAAAACTGTAAACTTCCATGAGTACTGAACACTGAGAACAACAGCCTCATGAAAGTTAATTGAATAAGATGAATTAGTCTCTCTACTGAGAAAGACAGAAGATGGATACAACTTGGATCCCGCTCTCATGGAGTTTTTCATCCTCTAAGAGAAATGCTAAGTCCATACTCAACACAGAGCCTTGAAATTTGCTGTCCAATGTGAAGTGTAAAAGTAAACAAAAAAAGAGTTTTGAAAGTCACCATTCTGGATAAATGTCATTTATGCTTTTCCACCATTCCTGTATCTCTATTGCACATGCTTGAATTATCTTCCTCTGAGAAGTCCTCCAACTAACTCTCTTAACTTTGCCCTAGATTACAGAGACCAACTTAGCTCTTCTAGAAAATCCAAACATCCATGGAAGCAGGGTCCAAATTACATTCTGCTTGCATCTCTCTCAGTACAGACACTAACTTATTTTATTCAATTAACTAATTTTCTGATGTCTAGGATATAGACAGGTTTTTAGCTATGTGTTCACCTTGCCACTAGAAACTATTGGGGCTGAATGTAGAATGTAGAAGAAAAAAAAAACAAGAACATATTTTAAAATCATATCACATACTTACACAGTCAACACAGGCCAGCAGTATTTTTATTAAGCAACAAGACATAAAAAGTTTAAATATATATATATATATATATATATATATATATATATATATATATATATATGTATATATTTTCACACATGCAAGGACATAGCTGGTCTATGTTGCTTTATTTCCCCAACTGGTACAATAATAGTCTTATAAAAATGACAGAAAAAACATATATGATGTCTTCTTAGAGGGATAACTGAGCGGATTATAAAGTGGGAAGATTGAAATGCCAAATAAAATATGGGCTATTTGGCAAAACCTTACTATAAACATATGAAATCAGGCCAGAGCTTCTGAAGACACTTGCTGTATTAAAAACAAGTTGGTCAGGCTCTGTTTTATGATGTAAAAGTATTGTAGATATTTCTTTTCATTGTAGTGCTTTGTCAGGGGAATCACTTTGAGTAAAATGTGATGAACTTTAATTCCCAAAGTATTTTCAAACTAGAAAAAAATGTTTGATAATAAATCTAAATATTAAATTAATTAATTCTAAAAGAAAAATCAGTACCCAATGAATTATAAAAAAAAAAAATCTGAGTTGTCAATTTGTAGTCTTTCTCTGAACAAGAGACTCATTCCTACAGAACATTCTGTCCTTAGCAGGAAGGTGAAGCCTTAAGGACTTATTAGTTGGCAGGAATACAGTAAACTTTCTTTGTATCTTACCACACAATGCTAGTCTTAGTATACTGTCTTGTCTGATTTATGAATTCCTCCTTGAATTAATTTTCCACAAATATATGATGGGAAGGTGTGTAGCTTGTACATTCATTCTACCCATGAATGTCATTAGTGTTAGCATCTGGCATCCAGGCCAGGATCCAGGCATGTTCCAGTGACTCATAAACCAACACTATATGTAGCCTTCTCTATGTTTGAAAAAGGTACAGACCACAGAATATTTATCAGATTGTAAAGGTGATTTCTAGTTTGCTTAACATGTCTACCCTGTTCAGAAGAAGCCAATCTTGGCAATATTCTTTTTGACATGATGAAACCTTGATTTTTTTTTGTCATTGATGGTCTGCCATATTTTTGTAGAAACAGAGGTTTTGTGGATTTGGTGTGTGTTTGTCTGTTTTCTCTTTATTCAATTGCTTTGGGGTCCTGCTTGTCATAGGTTGCCTGCCCTTTGAGTACTGGAGACATCAGAGTAGGATTTCTACCATGTTGATGGTCTACTTCGTAAGTGTTATGAATATTGTGTATCTCTTGGGTGTCTAGTGAGAAAATGCCAATGAGTACTATTAGATGTTTTCCCTCTTCTGATGTGTTTGGGGGAAAGTGGTGTAATCTAAAAAGCACACCAGAGGAGTGCAAAATGGCCCTTTGGAGAGTGGTGTTTTCTATGAAATGGATGGAGTATGCTTTTGGTGGAAATTTTCCCACTTGGATTTCATTCTTCGTAGAACACCTAAATATAAGAGTCAGAGTTTGTTTCTTTTTAATTGTATATTAGTAGTCGCTTTAAACCAGTCTATTACTATACATACAACTGCACCAAGAATTGGAGTTTTTTACCTATGTTATGAAAGTAACTATTTTCCATATAATTTGTAAAGGACCCCATATTCTAAATAATTGAAACTCAACATTTATTTTTAAGTCTTTGTTTCTGTTATGTAAAAACTTCTGTGTGATGTAGATTCCATTTTGTATCATCTTCAGATGTATCAGTTACATATTAGATATACACATATAGGTACACATATTTAGATATATGTGTGAAACCATACAAAGACTATGAATTTTAAAGCCACAGGAATCTATATTATATCTGTGGATTGAGCAAGACGACAGGAAAACTGAAATGAAAGGATATCATTGGTACATTTGGCTTAGAGACCCTAAATCATGCTCTCATGGATACCAGCTCTTTTCTCACTGTGGTCAGTTATTTACTAAGGCATCATGTCACACTTTCTACCTATCTCCCAATCCCAGCACATGCTACAGGCACATGCACACATCAGTTAGTCTGTTGGAGAGGACTGGCACATTCAAATGCACTCACACCATTTTCATTCAGAATATCACACTTTGGTTCTCTCATTAAAAAAAGAAAAACCAGGCTCTTTAACCCCAGTCTGCTTATCTCAGCATTGGAGATACTTCTTGTATCCAAAGAAACTCACAATACATCTTTGAGGAACACATTTTATAAGAAAGAGAACTAGAAATCATAAAAGAACAATCACAAAAGCAAAGTACAGTGTTATACTTCCCAAATCATTTCATTAAAGGGAGAGTGGCTGATGAGGGCATTTGAGATGATCACAGTTGTGCAGAACTCAACAGAGTACAAAGTACTTTTTAAAAAATTTAAGCAATTTTAGTTTTTGTACAAGAAGTTGAGCACAGTATTTTTCCAGTTTTATTGATGTATAATTGACCAAGAAAGTTGTATAGATTTAAGGTGTATGACCCCAACTTCTGTCTGCCTTCCACAGAACTCCTGAATACTGATACAATAAATGGGGACTGGGGCAAAGAGGGGACTATTGTGGAAATAAAGCTTAGGGAATCACTTAATGGGAATCGTCTCCTATAGAGTATAGAGACTGTTGGAGGATAATGTGCCAGTACCAAGCTCATTGTCAAGGATGCAGCTGAGCCTGAAGGAAAAAAGGATGCTTGGAACTTGACTCAGGATTTCACATTTCAGAGCAAAGCATGGTGCTGCACACCTGTAATCTCAGTGGCTTGGGAGGCTGAGGCAGGAGTACTGTGAGTTGAAAGCCAGCCTCAGCAATTTGGCAAGGCGCTAAGCTACTAAGGGAGACCCTGTCTCTATACCAAAAAATAAAAATAAAAATGGCTGGGGATGTGGCTCAGTGGATAAGTGCCCCCGGCTTCAATCCCTGCTAACCACTCTGACCAAAAAAAAAAAAAAACATTCACATTTCAGATGGAGCAAGGTAAAGAGCCTTGGAAAGAGCAGCCTTAAAACTTAGCTCCTCCTTTGGGTCTGGGGTTGTGGCTTAGCAGTAGAGCACTCGCCTAGCACGTGCAGGGTACTGGGTTTGATCCTCAGAACCACATAAAAATAAAATAAAGGTATTGTGTCCAAATACAACTAAAAAATATTTTTTATTGGTTGTTCAAAATATTACAAATCTCTTGACATATCATATTTCATACATTAGATTCAAGTGTTCATAGCAGCACAATTCACAATTGCTAGATTCTGGAACCAATCCAGATGCCCTTCAATAGATGAATGGATAAAAAAAAATTAAAAAAAATCTTTTAGCTCTTTTAATTCTGTCCACAAGCTGCAAGCTAGAAGGGAAATCTGGTCTTCCTTTCTTCCATCACTTCAGATTAGATCATCTCAGCTCTCAGTGAAACAAGGGGAGACATTTAGGGATTATATTTGTACAGTCATCAGTTTCCTAACTCTCTGCCACAACTGTTAAAAACATCCTTTAGTTTGTACATGAAAGACAGTATTCATTTGACATAGTTTTCACTTTTACTGTTTCATTTGTATAGCAAGTAGAAGCACATGATTTCTTGAGCCAAGAAAAACTTTACATTAAAGTAATTCAGCAGTATTTAGTACTTTACCAATGAATATCAAACCTTGGTAAGATATTTTAAATGGAGTAGGAGTAAGAAACATCAAGGACCCCGTTTAAAAGTAATATTTTGACATTTTACCTAATGAGACAGTGGTGCTTTAATTTTGTAGCATTAGAATGTGTTCTTTTAGAGAACTACAGCTAGCAGTGCTCTTGGATCATTTTTCTTTGTGTTTTGAAAATTAATTGATACAGTTTGGTAAAGGTAAGTCATGTTTGTATCTGTTCCTAACCAAATGCCATCACTGAATATGGTTGTAAATCCTCTGTTACACATAATTTGGAGCCTGAATTCATTATTTACATGTATAAACTACTTCAGTATGAAATACTCCTGAATGTTTTTCTTTGAAAATATATGTACTTGTTAGTGACTTTTATATTCTAAGTATAAGTCAAATATTTACCATTTACACTGTGTTTTAGAGGCATGAAATGCAAACTCAGTAAGGAACTTGAAAAACAGTTGCTTTCTCTTATTTATGTTATTAATATGCAAGTTGGTAAAATTATGGTAAAACATAGTTGCCCCACAAAATTTTATTGTCAAAGTCAGCATTTTTCCAGTAAGACTCACTGCATCTTTTACTACAGAACTGTCCAAAGAAGTTTCTGTGATGACAGAAACTGTCTGTACTCTGCTTCATTGAACACAGTGGCCACTAGCCACACATAGTTACCAAGAAATTGAAACATGCCTCTTGTGACTGAATAACTAAATTTTTACTTAAATCTAACTAACTTACATTTAAATTTAGTTATGTGTGGCTGGTGGCTACCATATTGGACAATGCTGTTTACCTCAGACATAAACAGATAGATGGAAGCCTTTCTGTGCACTTTAACACTCGAGATAAAAGACATACAAACATTTTGATTGAATTGACTACTAAGTTTGATTATTCATTTACTCACTCAGCTAATATCCATTAAGCACCATAGTAAGCATGCTGCATTGTGCTAAGTGTTTGGGATCTAAGGGGTTCAAGGCATGTTCACTACCTTGAAGAAATTAACCATGACTAGAAAGTACCAATAAACTCTTACATGAAGTAGAGGAGAATTGAGAAAAAGTCAAAGATGACTTTTAGCTTTCAGTCTTGAGTGACCGGATGGAGGGTGGCAGTATTTACCAAGCTAGGAGGCACTAGAAAAGGAAGAGGAGGAAGAAGTGGAGGAGGAGGAAGAGGGAGGAGAGGAAAAGTCTGGTCCATGCTGAGTTGATGTATGTGTTAGACATCCGGGTTCCTCTCCTGAAGGCAGAACAGAAAGCCCAGGACAACCTTGAGAAGGTACCTGCATTTATTAAGGGGAAAAACATTCTTTTAGACTAAACTCACTTATGAATTTAGGCAAAGACTGAAAAACAGTTAAAAATATAAATAGTCTTTATTAGGAATATTATTTAATTGTTACCTGGACAGATTTACACAAGATTTTGTTCATATCAGAGTTACTCAACACTGAAAATCAAATCAGTAAGAAATACATATGGACAGGCTGGGGTTGTGGCTCAGTGGTAGAGCACTTGCCTAACACGTGTGAGGCAATGGGTTCAATCCACAGCCCCACATAAAAATAAATAAATAAAATAAAGCTATAAAATATACAATAACATTATTTCAAAAAGAAATTCATATTGATATTTTTTGGTCTAATCATAAGCATGAATGACTGAAATATCTCATTAACTGGTTGTTTTGTGCTATATAATTCAATACCTCCTAATATTATATACTTTGAATATCCTAAATAAATATTCAAGCTCTTCTTAATTTTTGAGTATTAGAAATGAATGATATGCATAAAATAGATTTTGTCTGAGTTCTATGAAATACAAAACGCACAATTTCTCTCCATTGGATCAATCTTCCAAGCTGCATTCTCACCTTGGGCATCAAAACTCTAATTTTGATAGAAATGAATTGTTAATGAGCCAGAGAATGGAGTTTCTCTAATTACAGGAAACAAAATTAAAATTGGCCAGAAGGCATTTTTTGTAATTTCACTTGGTTTAAAAATTGAGAAGGAACATTCACTCATATATTTTGGTTTTTAAAAAATCTTGCTTCACTCCCCACTATTAAAATGAGGCATAGAGACCTGTAACAAACTTTTTTCTAATGAGGGTCCAGATGATTTATTTTGTAGATATTGGTGCAGGAAGGTAACACCTCAAAGTCTGATGATATTATGTATTAAGGAAAATAAAACAATTATTTTCTTATTTAAGCCTTCATTTTATTGTATGATACGCAATTTAGATTTAAATGGCTACTGAGCTTTGTTTACCATCTCGCTTTTCATCTATTTATAGAAGTCCTCGAAGACAAAGGCGAAGTTTCAGAATGGAATCACGGCTCAGCAGCGAATCTGCTATTGCTTCCTTGGATGTATGTACATTGAAAGCCATAGACTATAAGCCTGGACCTTTGTCCCTGTAATGTTGATGAGTTAATTAATGCAAGTTGATTATAGAGTGGTTTTAATTTCAAGAAGTATCTCTTATAAGTGGTGTTCCACAGTTGCTATTTTGTAGACATTCTTATTGGGAGGCAGTAGCTGGCATTCTTAGAACAGTTCCTGAAGTAAGGCACAAAAGAATTAAGCTAGTGCTAGCTCAGACTTGATTTTAAGGTCTTTTCTCCTTATAAATACATTTCATAATGCAATTTTACTGTCCTGCCTGCTTCCCTAAGCTATGGGAGCAGACTCATCAGACAACATCATTTCATCATGGGAAGTACCAGTCCCTGATTAGCCTAGTTTGTCCTTATCCTTTCCCTAAATGTTCAGTGTAGCATCCTTGTAATAATTCACCAGATGTTTCCAGAGCAAATCCTTTAGAAATCTACAACCTGGGTCTGCCTTCAGTGATCTGAAACTCTACTCTGGGGAATAAAAGCAAACTTTAAGAGAGATATAGAAGAACAGGAAAGACGCCAGAAGGTATTCCCTACTCAAAAAGTGACAAGGCAGTCCTTAACCTTACCTGCCACTTCATAGGTGCATGTAACACCCATGACAGGCTATACCACCACAGTGGTAATAGTGCTACAGAAAGAAATTATGGCTGAGATTTCAGAATATAATGGGTTCATTCCCAGTTCTGCTACTTATCAGTTATGTGGCCTCAGGAAAGTTATTTTATCTCAGACAGCCTCTGTTTTCTCATCTGTAAAATGGAATATATATAACAATTCTCAATATATAATAAGGCTCAAAGGAATCTTATTATTATATTATCTGCATGCCTTCAATATAATATAATGCAGGGGCCCTTGGCTGTCTTATTTATTGATCAACATATACCTAGGTTCATGTTGAAACATCTGCTTCACACACATAGTAGTTACTCATAAATATGAGAAGCACAAATGAGTATTCTTTGTTAAAGAATTCTATTTTTAAGACTTTTCATACATATGTTAAAGAGATTTCAAAAGCAGCGTGGAGGGCTAGGGATATAGCTCAGTGATAGCACATTTGCCTAGCATGTGTGAAACTCTGAGTTCAATCCCCAGTACTGCAAAAGCAAACATGCAAATAAAAGCAATGTAGACAGGCTATATGCATGTGATGTGCTGTCAGTTTGTTTTTCAGACTTCCAATGGTTTTTCCTTAAAGGGCTTGTGTATTCTTAGGATGGTGCAGAGAGTAGCTCTGTTCAGTACTTAAGTTCTCCTGTCATGGGGAAAATCTGTGAGCACATGTATTAAATATGAAGGGCTGAGTTTTCTATTGACTTATCCAACTATTTCTCATTTAACAAAGTACTTCTAAATAAATATTATACTCTCGGGTTGGGGTATAACTCAGTGGTAGAACACTTGCTTAGCATGAATGAGGCCTTGGGTTCAATCCCCAGCACCTCAAATATACAGAGTAAAACTTTCTCACTTCTGAAGAAATACTTCTGCTAACCTAATATTATGTTCTAGGAACTGTGACACAGGAAGGAAATAAGATAGAAGAAGGTTAACTAGAGGTATGGAAGATAGGGGAAAAATCTTAAGTTGAAATTTTAGCAGAAACTACATTAAATGAGATTGATGGCAGATTAGACATTGCAGAGTTAGTAGATTAGAGGGTTTAGACAAACAAATAGAAACTCTCCCAAATTGCACATAAGGAAAAAATAATTACAGAGGCAAGGACAAATGTAAAGAACATAAGTTAGCTTTTGGAAACTCCAAATATCCAAGTATAGACATTAAATGGAGTCTCAGGGGGTGGAGAATGAGTGCAGAGAAATACATTTGAACTAATAATGACCAGAAAATTTCCACATCCAATGAAAGCTATAAACCACAAAAGCCAAGGATCTCAACTAAATCTGAGTAGAAGAGACATGAACAAATCACACTAAGGCACACAAACCCCTGCTGGGGAACATCATATTTTGGTCTATCAGCCTATGCTATAATAGGCAGTCCTATATACAAGGAAACATATTATATTGAAATCAGTTGTTAATTGACAAGGATTTTAGGAAAAGATGTTTACACTGGGTATAAAGTTTTCTCCACAAAACTACCACCTCACCATTTGGACAGCAGTGGCTAATGTAGTAGCATTGATACTAATCCAAAGTCAATCCTTCTAATTGACTTGGTCCCAAATGCCTGTTCTTAAGGATGACTCTAGTGACTTATTATTGCTAGCTAGTGATATTTCTGCCATCTTTCCCTAAAGATGTTGCTCCTCACTGTGTTACACAGAACAGATATGTTTGGCAGAATTGGTGCTTGTACATTTTCAGATTGTTTTCTCACCCAGATCTGTTGTACCTGAAGATGGCAGATGAGTCTGAAGAAGTAACTGGCTTTGAGCATGAACTGGAGGCTGGGGGTGGAATAGCCAAAGTACAGGTCAGACTTAGAAACAATCTGCCCAAGATAATTATGTGTAAATGGGAGGACAACTCTGGCTTAGGGAGTGATCATGAGAGCATATAGCATTGCAGTTAATGGTTTATTTTTCAACATAGTTCTTATTTAAGTATCTAAAAACTATTCTAAGATGATCAGCCCTAACTCATTATGAGAGTTGGAGGTGACATAGTACTTATGATAGAAGAAAAATAATGCTGAAATCTAGAGTGTATTGAGGAGTTCCTGTGTGTTAAGTCTTTAGCATTCTAGATTTACAGATGATGAATCCTGAACTTTTCCTATGGAATAACTTGGCCCAAATCACATAGCGAGTGGCAGAACCATGATTCAAATCCAGGTCTGTTGGATCCCAATATTAATGCCATCTTACTACACGAAGAAGCATCTGCCTTCAAATCTATTTCCCACATTGTCCCATTTTTTTGTTATATCATTACCCATTTTCTTTTTTTTTTTTTTTGAACATTCTAAATGCATTTAAAGGCAAGTGGGAAAGGGTTTACTCATCTATTAACAAAATCGTGAAAAATTCTATAGAGGAGTCCACATTCATGCAGCAGAAGAGAAAATAAACAAAATAAACAAATTAAATATTAGAAGGTGATAAGAGCTCTTGGGAGAAAACTCACAATAAGAGGGGGAAGCACTGCAGGGCCTTGAGGCAGAAGCCTGTGTGGTGTTTAGGATGAGAGGGGCGAGAAGGCTGGGGCAGAGTGCTTAAAACTGAGAGTAGATATCAGTGTAGTCAGAGATGTGATGGAGATGAGGGGGAGTAAGGCCTTTGAAGTCATTGTACAGATTGTGGCCTTTACCCTGAATGTATTAGGAAATCATTAGAGAGTTTGGAGAAAAAAATGGCATAATCTGACTTAGTTACTAAAAAAGTGTCTGTCTTGAGAATGGACTATGGAGAGGAAGAGCAGACATGGAAGCCAGGAGACCATTAGGAGAAAACCAGATGTGAGATGGTGGTTGCTTGGCCCAGAGTAACATTGGAAGATTTGAAAAGTCGTCGTACTATAGATATATTTTGAAGGAAGAGACTTTGGATTTTCTGACATTTAATTAAGGGTGTGAGAAAAAGAGGGTTTGGGATGACTTTAAGGTAATTGACTTGATCAAATAATACTGTGATGTTGCACTGATTGATATGAAGAAAATTGTGGCAAGAATTGAAAAGCTTTCTGTGATGGAGTAGTATCAGGGATTTAGTTTTGAAAATATTTATGATGGATATGCTCATTAGACATCCAATTGGACATTTATTGCTTGACTGAAGAAGCAAATTTGGGACTCATTAGCATGGATGGTCTTAAAGCTATAAGCTTGGATGATGTCACCAAGGTACATAGCCACAAGGAATGCAGGGAGATAATGTCTCATTGAAGTAGGCTTAGAAGAGGATGGTGAAAGTGGAGGTGCAGTATGGAAACCCTTTGAGAAGTTTTGCTGTAAAGGCAATAACAAAAATGGGGTGACAGGTGGAAAAGATATGTGCTCCACAGAGGATTTTTAAGCTCATTATATTTTAAAATTTCTCATCTATTTTATTTAGCATTTTATCCATGTCTATTCAATCTGTCGTTTTTATTGCAAGCCCTACAATCCCTGCCTCCCTTCCAGAAAAAGTAAAATGCAAGGATCTTTAAAAAAATTAGCCAGAACACTTTTGACATTAGGTTACCAAAAGGGAAAATGTGAAGATCTGGGGACACACACTTGTTTTAATCCCTCTCCACATAACCATCAAGTATTTGAGCCTATATTTGAAGCCCACTCTATGTCCAGCCTCAACAGCCATGCTTCCTTTCAAACCCCTTAGCATGCTGGAGACAATTATGGAATGAAAGTGAATCCAAAACTTTCAAAATTGAAAAAACATGTTGATTGCCTTCCCATACCCATATCTGCATTTTTATTTTATTTTTGAAGCTTCTAGCTGCATCTCATAAAAGACTGTCTTCAGGTCCTAGTCCTAATTGTATTATAAACTGGTATCTTTTTACTTCCAAAATAGTCTCTTGGTTCCCTCACCCTAGGTAACTACCATTACTGTGCATGCTACTGTCACTTAAGTTCATTTAGGCTTACTGAATTTCTATTGATAGGCTAAAATGTGTGTGCACAAAAATGGACATCTTAATCAGCATTCAAGTATATAAATACCTGATGAAAATCATGCAGAAAACAAGGAGCTAGCGATTAAATTGACAATGGCTATGATAAGGAATGGAACCAAGAAGAGACAGAGAGGTCAATAGGTACCACCCCACCAGAATACCTTCTAAATAATTAAAGCAACATATCACTTAAGGAATATGAAGCACAGTGCACTTGATCAGTGAGGTTATTCAGTTTCCTGAAGTTGAAATGTTTGAATATGATCGAACAAACAGGTTTCTAGGAGGAAAATCAGCCTGGATCTATGCTACAAACAAAAAATGATGAAATATTAGGGCAGAGATGTAAAACGTTTCACTGCAAAACCAAATATTTAAGTGTCATATGAGCAGTGATCCACCAACTATTCAAAGAGAATTCACTCAATGGGTATATAATATACAAATGACTCCCAACTCAGGAAGTTTTGACTTTAGAATGGTATAGAAGTGTTAAACATTTGGAGAAACTGTGCTTTACATTTCCACTTCTGGTCTTTTCTGGAGCTAGTGATATTTCCATACCTTTCTTGCAATGTTATACAGGGACAGAGAGCTGGAGCTCCAGTCAGCCACATGGTCACCAGACAAACAAGCAATCCTTTATAACATACTGTGCTAAGCTGTGCTGTTTGGTAGGTTAGATATATTAAATGATTTTTTTTACTTAGGATATTGTCAAATTCAGGCAAGTTTACTAGGGCATAACCCCATTGTATTAAGTAAAAGTAGTCAGACTTGGGCTGGGGTTGTAGCTCAGCGGTAGAGCACTTGCCTCACATGCATGAGGCACTGGGTTCGATCCTCAGCACACATAAAAATAAATAAAAATAAAGATATTGTGCCCATCTACAGCTAAAAAATATTTTTTAAAAATGTAGTCAGGCTTAGGGAAAATGTCACTGGGTTTGACATCAATAGATTCTTAATCTACTTATGACTTATTTTATGAAATGCTCAGGAACCTCTCCACTACTCTAATAAAAGCACTTAGACTAGTCCTATTTTCCATATAATCTGTCTAAAATCATAAAGTAGTTGTTATGCATTGGCCTTCCCTTGATTGAAGTCCAGGTGGCATGTGCAGGAACTCTGGAAGGTGGTTACTTCTCCAGCTACTGGTCCATATCTCTTGGAACCAGTGGGTTTGGGCCTAATAATAAAGAATGCAAGGTGAGGTTATGCCATCCTTGGCTACAACCAAGACAACATCCTTCCAACACCACTGAAAGAAACACTTTTTTAAAACTAAGGCCTTTGATATGTAGTCACTTTTAAAGAACACTTTATCTCTTCTTGTAATTAGCAATGTATATGTTGTGGCACCCACAGTCTCTGCTTGCTGTTATTTTCCTGCAAAAATTTCAATGTTTTTCATGTTTGACAAGTTTGTGTTGGGTTTTCAATTAACTTAATTCATATTAGAAATCATGATATGAAATGTATTGAAGTTTGTGTTCTATTTTTCCTGTTGTCCAGTCCATGTCCAAAATGAAATGTCATCTTTCTCTTTTGGAATTGTGTAGGATGAAGTTGATATTGTAGAGGTTGAGCAGTATGGAGCACAAGAATCTGTTCATGTCATTCAGATAGATTCTAGTTCATCATCTTCCGACACTAGCATATCATCTTCTGGAATCATGCCAGAATCACCAAGTAGGTATTTTGGAAGAAAAATGGTGACTTAAAGGATAGTTACAATTTTCCAAATGAAAATAATATTCTATTGATAATGGTGTGAAATCACAGGAGTGAATGCCAGCTTTCTTCATCTGTAAATTTGTGAGATGATTTGAGAGTAATAGAAATGAATATCTCATCCCAGGTTCAATGCTTGGAAATGGTATTATTCTCTTCATTTAATTTTAATCTTTCAAAGATTGGTGGTAGATGTCAGTCCTTAGAGGAATGGCATTTTATCTTTGCATACTCATATAGTCTGCTCTACATTCCAAAGAATCCTCTTGCAATTAAGTTGTAATGGGAGTAGAGAGAAAAGATAGTCTTTCAAAAATTGAGATATTTCTTGCAGGAATTTCAACAGTGAACACATTGTAAAGCTATAATTTTATTAAGAATTGCAAAACTTAAGGATTGATATATAATATAGATTGTGTCCCTGATTAGCTGAATCTTATGGTAGATGATTCATATTATGGAATCTTCATATATTGAAGCAATGCCTTTAGTTTAATTTGATATTTTATTCTATTTTAACAGTCTCTAAATTCAGTCTTAATGCTTATATTTCTTAAATATTCTTAATTGTTACTTTTAGTCAGAGTTCAGATCCAAAAAACAAGTCCTTTCAAAACAATGGAAGGAGGTGAAGCCCATGAACTTATAACTATGATTTCTAAAACTTAAAGGAGTAGTGATTGCTTTAAACCTAGTATGAAGATTTATTTTGTAGATTTGCTATAGAGAATTATTCATATTTATTACTATTAAAACACAATGGAAAATCCTTAAAATCTTCTACAGCTTGACTTTTCCAATAAAGTGGGCAACAAATTGCACTGTCATTTATTGATAATTTATTTGGCTTGTTCATTTGAAATCAGAAAATGATAAGTATACTGTTAAGATGCAAGACATATTTTGGAAGTGGTTGATAGTGGAAAAGGAGTTAAAAGTTTAGTCAAGGATCAACACCCAAAGTAACCAGAAACCAGAATTTTCCAAAATATTTTAAGTGGGCATCTAAAACTCATGCCGTGGCTGAAAGGCAATTTGCTCACATCTGTCTGCCTAATCCATGTTTTTATCTTCTAAATTTTGATTTTGAAATAATTGTGGACTTTGAGAAGTGTTATATAACTAGTATCGGGGAAAACATACAGAAAATTTCCTCCATTCCTTTTTTCTCTTTTGTGATCTTGATATTTTTGAAGAGTACAGAGAGATATTTTATGGAATGTCCCTCAATTTGAATTTGATGTTTTCTCAAGATGATTTTGAGGAAATAACCTTTTGGGGAAGAATATCACAGAAATGGTGAACTTGTCTCAGTGCATCATAGCAAAACCAGTGTGTTGTTGGTCACTCATACCAGTGATGTGAACGTGATCACTTGGTGAAGATGGTGTTTGTGAGGTTTTGCTCCTGTTGAATTACTGTTTTCCCCTTTGTACTTTACCAAATGTTTGACGGGGGATACATTGAGAATATACAAATATCCTTTTTCTCCTTAATCTCTCCAGTCATTTCAGCATCGACAGTATAACTTGCTTACAGCAATCTACTTCTATCCATCTTAATGCCAATTTCTGTTTCCCTCATTCCTTATATGTTTATTACCTGGAATCCTTCTGTAAAAAAGTGTTATTCCTTCTCCCTAATTAAGTTATTCATTCATTCATTCATTTATAACAGGATGGACTTATATGTAATTATTTTTTGATTATTTTGTTCCCTGTTATCATCATCATATGTTTTTCCAAATTTCAGCTCTTTCCAGTTAGTTCCCTTGTCCTTTCACCATGCCTGCATCTTTTCCTTCTCACTTCCTTATTTTTGATATTATAAGTGGTTCCAAGTCATTGAAATCAACATCTTCTCTAAGGAATCTTAGGTCCTCTATCTGGAGAATGGTATTTAGAAGTGAAGGCTGGGATGCTAGGTGTACTCATTGTTACAGGTGTCCCACTGCATCTAAACCCTCTCAGTGGGCAAAGCTATGAAAGGTGTGTATGCATATTAAAGTATGTATGCATATGCTCTGTGTTTTCATTTCAGCATATTAAAAATAACAGCATAGGAATTTATTGATAACCTCTTATTCTGGTCCAATACCACAGGATTCATTCTAATCTTTTCTCATTATGTGCAGTATAAATTATTTTTTTTAGAGAGAGGGAAGGAGGGAGAGAGAGAGAGAGAGAGAGAGAGAGAGAGAGAGAGAGAGAGAAGTTTAATATTTATTATTATTATTTTTTTTAGTTATTGGCAGACGCAACATCTTTGTATGTGGTGCTGAGGATCGAACCCGGGCCGCACGCATGCCAGGCGAGCGCGCTACCGCTTGAGCCACATCCCCAGCCCCAGTATAAATTATTGATTCCCTCAAAGCACAAAAGCATATAAAAAGTAGTTTCAAGAGAGTAGAGCAAGAGCAAGTAGTAGGGAGAGTGCATATGATTAAAGAATGCTATGAGTTCATCACCATAGTACCAAAGGGAACAGTTCCATTACCCTCCAGATTTCTTTGTGCTGCCTCTTTGTAGTCATCCTTTGTCACCCATCCACTGTCAACCATTGATCTGTATTTCATCTCTGTATGTTTCCTTTTCCCAGAATGTCATGTAAACACAATCATACATTGCCTAGCTTTTTCTTTCAGTGTTAGGGATAGAACCCAGGTCTTTATGCATGCTAGGCAAGCACCATACTCCTGAGCTACATTCTCATCCCCAATGGCTGGCCTTTTTGATCTAGCTTCGTTTATGAAACAAAATGCAATTAAAAATTTCCTCCATGTTTTATCAATCAGTGATTCATTCCCTTGTATTACTGAGCAGACTGTGCTTTAAAATTTTACCACAGGCTTTTATTAAAAATCCATTTACCTATAGAAAGAAATCTGGGTTGTTCCCAAGCTTTTGGTGATTATGAATAAAGCTGCTATAAACATTTGTGTAGAGGTTTTTTTATGAATATATGGTTTCAGCTCATTTGAGTAGATTCCTGGCCATGAGATTACTGGGTCATATGGGAAGTGTGTGTATGTCAAACTCTTTTCCAAAGTGACTCCAGTTTTCATTACTCAGTGTTCTCCAGGTAGTCTTCAGCCATGTCACAACACCTCCAAGAGCACTCCTAAGGTCTCATATTCTGGGGAACCCCACTGTTCAGAAGTGATCTATGACTAGGTTTAATTTGGTTTTACCAGTTGGACAGTACCAAATTTCCAGAAGCAGAAGAAAAAGAATTTTATAATTAAGTGACAACTAGACTGGATTTATGTACCAGCATAAGCCAGGGGGTAGGTAGAGGTCAATTCCAACATTCCCTCCTTTGTTTTCATTTTCAAATGTTAATGGATTTTAAAGTTATGTTCTGAATGATTCCTGGTACCTGGCACATCCTCATCCTGAATGTAGAATTAAACTGTACTCTCCTGTTGTAACTTTGATAACACTGGAACTTTTGCTTTTTCAGTCACAAATATGCTTTCTTCCTCAGCATCCTCATCTTTACAGAGCCTTGAATTTGAATCTGAGATGGACCTGAGGAAACAAGAGGAGCCCATAGACCTGGAATATTCAGTGGACTCCATGGACCAGGATGATGTTATTGACCTAGTGTCCCAAGAGGCCTCAGTGGAGCCAGACTTTGAAGAAAATTCCTTGGACTCAGTGTATCAGGAGGACGAGGTGGAGTTGGTGGAGCAGGAGCTTTACCCTGCCTCCAGCATGGCTGCTAGTAGTGATGCTCAGGTACATCTTGGAGTCTTCCTTTACACATTTGTCTGGAACTCTTACCTTACAAATAGTCCCAAATTGCCACTCTTGTGTCCAGTTTTACTTTGCAGAAAAAGCATCTTCTTTACTTTTTAAAACTGTATCACTATTTCTGGTATACTGGATTTTGAGATGCAGCTGAGAACCTGGTAGACCTTCATAAAGATGGAGTCTGGAGGTTCTCTAAGACTGAATCTCTGTTTTCATCATGTGAAATGTACAAGGCACCTTATACTTCAGAGATGTTTGAGCCAAATAGGAAGCTTGACTACTATGAAAAGACAGGATTTTTAAGAGCCATGACCCTCATCACCTGTGAGGGGATGCTCAACCATCTCAAGGGAAGACAACTCTCCTGCCCACCCATATCAACCCTCCTACACCAAAAGCTAGGTTTTCCCAGTGAAGTTTGTATTAGGTCACAGCATACATTTCAGAATGGTAGATATATCCAGTCATCAAATATCAGTACCAATGCACAATTCAAAGCCTAATCCAAACAGATGGATTAACTACTCTGCATCTCCTCTATCCCAAATTTGTGTACACAGTCACAGATTTGGACTATCATATTTTATATTAGACAGGATTATTAAAAATCGGTATTGGCAATCAAAGAAATGACTTCATGGTCAGTTGTGTGGAAATGTGTACATTAATTACTGTGTTAAATATGAGTCACTTTATCCCTAATGCCAAAATAATCCTCATCTAATGAAAAATCTGAGGGTTAGAAGACTGTTGTATGGGTTTGGCCCCAAGAGTATGATGTTGACAAGTTCCTGAGCCTTAATTTTTCCATCTTGGCAAAGTCTTGCCTTTGCAGGAATTTGTGTCCTGCTATGAAATTTCTTTTAACTACTCAGAATTTTTTTTGGTGGGGTAACAGGAGTTGAACCAAGGGACACTTAACCACTGAGCCACATCCCCAGTACTTTTTATTTATTTTGTGACAGGATCTCACTAAGTTGCTTAGTGCCTCCTACGTTGCTGAGGCTGGCCTCAAACTTATGCTCTTCCTGGCTCAGCCATCAGAATTCCTGGGATTATAGGAAGAATAATGTATAGTATATGGTGAAAAGAGAAGTGGACAATTTTTTTTTTTGGCAATGGGAATTAAACCCAGAGTACTTAACCACTGAGTCACCTCCCCCATCCCTTTTTATTTTTTTTTTATTTAAAGACAAGGTCTCACTGAATTGCTTAGCGCCTCCTAAGTTGTTGAAGCTGGCTTTGAACTTGTGATCCTCCTGACTCAGTCTCCTAAGTCACTGGGATGACAGGCATGGGCCACTGTGCCTGGAAGACCTGGACAATTTTAATGGACTAAACATACAGATACAACTTTTAATTTCAAACAAGAAAAAAAAAACTTGTATGGTTGTCTGGTTATCTCTCTGCCACACCTGGCTATGTACTCATATGAACTACACTGGCATTGAAGGACCATTCTGTGATATAATAATCTCTGGGTTTTTGTTCTTATTTTCTTTCTTTATTATTTATTTATTTTGATCTCTAGAGTTAGCATGTAGATGCATTTTATCTTCATTAATATTCTAAGATCTTTGTGTATGAAGACTTCCGTTCTCTCATCATGTTTATATAGAGGATGTCCAGTTCAGAGCAAACAAAAGTCACTTCCAGGCCCTGGCCCTGCTGCCAGTCTTGACAGTTCTTTTCAAAGAATGCCATTTTTTTCTTCTGTTATATTTTCAATTAAGCAGCCCTATCTACTTTCTTCATTTTTCTCAAATGTTTTCCATCTTTTTTTATATCCTCCTTCTACCTTTGTTCTGTTTCGGGCTCCTGTTCTCTCTACTTTGAATGACCCCATAAGCCTTCTAACTGGTTTTTCTCTAGCCTCAAGCTCAGAGAACTCAGGTACTGCAGACTGATATTAGAACTAGCAGAATTCAGTGGAAACAATGACAGCTTCTGACAATGTGAGAATGTAGGTTGCAGGTCAGAGACTAGTTCTGCATAAGCGGTAAGATGGAAAGGAGAGAAGGGCCTTGGCATCCTCAAGGAATTACTAGAGCAGCATGAGGCATGTTGAGTGATTTCCAGTAAGAAACTTTTGCCCCTTTTTTCCTGGTCACAGAAGCTGAGGTGGGCTTAGCAAGATCTTTAGCAAGGGCTGATGTGGCTTATATCTAGTTATGAATATGGGTTTCCACTGGACACCAATATTCCATGCCCAGAGTGTCTTGTGCCTTAAGGAAAGGTGTGGACTATAAATAAGACCTTCATGATACTGTGTCCTTACAGATGCGGCGAATGACATCACGCCGCATTTTCAGTCCTGAGCCCCATTCTTCAGGGATAATGTCCAGAAACAAGTATGCTGGAAAGATGAAGAGATCTGTTGCAGATTTCAAGGAGGCCAAACGTTTCCGTAATTCATTTAGCTGTCTCAAGTACACTGAGGACCTTGAAGAAACTTGTGTTTCTTCCACACAGGTATGGAAAGCCTGTTTTAACCATATAACTGAAGGAAGGTCTCATTTTCATGAGGATTTGTATTTGTTTGGTTTGCCTAAAGAAATAGTGGCTGTCCAGTAGGCTTCCATACATTTGCCCAAGGCAGTAAAAATCCCAGGCTAACTGGACCTGAACATATGGTAGACAATATACATTTTTGTGTGCATATGCATTGGTTTATCAGGACTGCAGCTAGGGTCCCACCAAAGAAGTAGACAGTCACACAGCCCAGTGAGCACAGAGAAAAAGGACTCCTGTTGTCCTCTACTTTGTGAGAATGGAGTGGGAGCGTTAAATACACTTCTGGGAAACTCTTGTAGATGCTGAGGTGTTTTTATCTCTTGTCTCTTGATGCAGGACAATCTTCAGGAACAAGACCGATACCTTCAGGAGGAGCTACAGGAGGAGGTACTGGAACAACGGGTGAAGAAACAGCCATAGCAGAAGGGAAGAGGGACAGATCATGCAGATATATTTGCAAAGCCAACCTGGCATATCTATACCTCTGCAATTACCCTGTTATATTTGTGCAGGATGAGCCCATTGATTCTCCTATTGAAATAGAAGATGATGAACAAGAGACCATTGACTATTATAACGATGAGGACTTTGATCACAAGGATGAGAGTCATAGGTAAGAAGTGTATGGAGTGGGGAGAAGGGCCGAGATCACTGCTTTCTCCATGTGGCTAGATACTGTGTCTGAGGGTGTCCATGGGGGCACCAGCAGCTCTCTCACTAATAACAACTTGATCTCAACTCATCTTTCTCTATGGCTACTTTGTCTCTTTGTCTTTGCATGGATGGTGTCTATCTAAGCAAGTAGTGATAGAATGGAGGAGCCTCCACAACAAAATGACAAGATGAGGAGGCTCCAAAGCTGAAGAATTAGCTCCATTCCCCAAACCTATTATCAGAGTACAGGTTGTTTGTAGAGAAGTCTTCAGTGGTCGTTGCTGAGTATCTCCTGTGCATTCAGATTCATTTCCCATCTTTACTGGACTCTGGTGAGCACAGTAGACCAGACAAAGGGGTTTCCATGGATACGAAGGAAGTGGGTGTGAAACAATTGCTCTACTGCTGTGAAGATCCAAGAACACAAAAGAGTGGGTACTGGGTAGCAGTAAGAAAGCATGCAGACATTTTTGCTCAGTAATAAAGTTTTTAGTTCAATTGTAGAAAAAGAAGATTCTGCTCAACAATTAAGGAATAGCAGCTCAGAGAAATTCTCTGAGTCACCCTCCCAAAGCCTTCTAGGCCTTACTTTAGAATCAGTGACCCTGATGTTTGGAGTGGGCTTGGTGCCATGTTTTTCTAAATGGCCTGATAATCAAAATCTTCCCAAGGAAGTTTTTGAAAGTACAGATTCAGAGTTTGGGATGGGTCTTTGAAAACTGTATTGGTCCCAAGATTCCCTGGGGTTTTGGTTATGGAAAGACACTGGATTTGAAGTTAGGAAAGTTTCCTTGTAGCCTCTGCTCATGCATCAGTGTCTTTAGTGATTTTCAGGTAAGTGAAATGGCTTGCACAGTCATGGAAGAACGTGGACTGCTCTCATACTAGAAAAAGAACCACTTGAGACAAATGACTGTGCATTTAGGATCTAAATTCACTTGACTTTGACAGGTTAAGTCTTAAACCTAAATCAAATTTGCCCCAAACACCTTCTAATCGCCAGGAGAATGTCTTGTGGGCCATCATTTCTAGAACAGTGTCACTGAACTAAATTTTTTTTCTTACAGTCTTTTTCCTGAGGAGCAAGATGAGTCCTTTATGTATCCTCTATCATCAGCTCATAGCTCAAGCTCAGAGACTATTTCTCTGAGCTGCTTTCCTCAATCTCCTGTAAGCACTGTGTCCAGCATAGATGCCCTGGAGACTCCAGAGGATTTCATGCAACTTTGGCAAGAGCCACCTAGTCCACATGATTTAGATGAAGATGATACTTGGCTCTCCAATGATCAGAACTCCACACAGGATCCACCCACCTGGCAGCAGGTACAGTGTCTCCTTCTTCTTTTCCTTCCAGCTTGGGTCAAGAGAGATCCTGGGCCTTTCCCTCATAAGGTGACAACGCAGGAGCATGCTCTACATATGAAATCCAGACTTTAAAATTCAATGAATTAGAGGAAATTACTATTCTCTGTAAGAGTCCTTGAAAAAAATGTGAGCTGTCCCAAAGGATCTTAAATGTAATTTGTCCTTGAAACTTCTCTCAGAAACATGTCACCTGGATCCATGCCATGGTGTTAATGCTGAGCTCATTGTCTGAGCTCAGGCCCCATTCTGAACTTGCACATCTTTAATTCTGCTCCAAAATCTAGAGCCTAATATGGGTGTGTTTCCTCATAGTGGAAAAAAAACACCCCAAAGTTCCCACTGTTGAATGTGCTTGGAGTCCATCTATGATGTACTTTATATTAGGCTGGACACACCCATCTTGGGTACCATCCACAGTGACCACATTTCCAGAATGAAAGCTGGTACAAATAGGTAGTAACACAGAGGTTTTCCTCCCAGGTAAGCTCCCAGCAGACTGCCCTGGAGATTACAAACACTAAAACTTAACTGATAAACAACATTTGCAAAAGGTATTTTCATTATGGCATTAGAAATCTTAATATAGCCAGGCCTGGTGGTGCACACCTGTAATCCCAGCAACTCAGGAGAGTGAGACAGGAAGATCACAAGTTTGAGAATGTCCAGACTTAAAAATTCAGCTGTCTCAAAGTAAAAATAAAAAGGGCTGGAGATGTAGTTCAGTGGTAGTGTGCTTGCCTAGCATGTGAAACCCTGGGCTTAATCCTGGTCTCTGAAAAAAAAAATGGTACAAAATAAAAATAAAGAGGGCTGTGTATGTAGCTCAGGGGTAGAGTAACCCTGGGTTCAATTCCCAGTACCAAAAAAAACTTAATGTAGCCTAACCTTTTTTTTTCATCAGGCAACAAAACAAAGACAAAAAAACAAACAAACAATAAGCTACAGAAGAATGAAATAATTGAGACCTTTTAAGCAGCTGTTTTCACATGTATACCTTGCCAGCTGGGCTATCAGTGCCATTTTGATCTCTTCATGTGGTTAGTCCCGCTAAGTGATCAGAATGGTCAATCGGTCAATGGATCTGATGGTTCCATTGCCAAACCAGATTCTGTCAGAACCCTTCTTTATGCCTGTTTTCAAGGTGCTGACTCTTGGATGGGGCCCTGAGCTGCAAAATCTGAGCAGATAGCTCAGGGAAGTTGGGAAGGTAGGATTCCAGAAAGTTGCTCAGTCAAAAGAAAGTAGTGGAGAGGCCCAAGACAGGAGAATGTGGGAGCATCCTGAGGACAGCCTTTCCTGGCTCAGCACCACTGCCCCCAGTAGGTTCAACTCTCCAAATTTCTGCCCAGAACACAGCCCTGCTCCTCCTATCCCTCTGGCTTCTGCTTCACTCTGTTGAGTTCCAGTTGTTGAAGTCCTGCATCATGTCAAAACAGATCCCCACAGGTGGCTCTTTGCAACCCCATCTTTGTGTCTGTCCTCTTCCACACCACAGTGTGATCTGATACCTCTCCTGTCACTTTGTTAAAGTTGACTAATCAAATCAAGGTCAATATAGAAATGATTGTGTCCAAGGCCCATGGATGGGGCATTGGGGAGACATGGCTGCAATGATCTGGGTAGGGGAGGACCTGACACAGACCTGGGAGCTTTAAGGCAAGTTTGGGAAAGTCTAGGTGTATTTCTTTTGGTCTTTAACGTAAGAGGCTGCTGGAAAAGAGAAGAGAGGAGGAGCCTTATCTTCCCCAGCTCACCATTCTTCTGGTACTTCAAAGGCTCATATTGCAAAGAGCAACTTCTCAGCTGCTTACTGCCTTGAACTAAAGGGATTTTCCCATCATCATTAAATGGACCCAGGGACTCTAGCAAACAATTTAACCTTGTACACTTTTCCCAGCAGGTGCAAGCACCAGATGCAAATATTCAAGGGTCTCGGGGACCAGATGCTATTGAAGCTGAAGCCACTGTTACATCCCAGCGGGAAGTAAGAAACAACATCCAGTCTTCTGAGAGTTCCAACTCCAGAGACTCAGGAGATCTGGGAGATCCAGGAGAACCTGGAGATGCAGTAACAGCAGAAATTTAATCCCCAGCCATGACAGGAAGGTTGGGGGATGGGGACAGACCAATGAGGTCTGCATAGCCAAGGGACAATGCAGGGTATACAACGTCCCTTGGAGTGGGGATGGGGGGCAGATATTTACTGTTATTTCCCGAAAAGTCGTGTTCATAGTGGTTTGTTAAGCATAGCCTGTTTGTTGGAAATTGTGCTGTAGAGACAGCATGTGATCCCTAATTTGCTATTATGTAACTATAGCCAGACCCCAGCAGGAGTCTTCTGTCACCTGCCCAGCTTTACACCTACATGTTTCACCATGGCTGGCTGGCTGTGGTCCACTCAGAATCCAAAGTCATGTTTCTGTCAGTAGCATAAAGCATTGTTAGGATGATTTGCAATCTACTAAGAAGCTGTTCAGTCTTGGCTACAATTCTGAGGCTGCCTATGCCCTAGAATCTTGCTAAGGAAACTAGCAGGAATGAATTTCCAACTGTGGGAACCTAAAATCAGTTCAACAAAAGTGTATGGCAGGTAAAATAATCATAGCTCTTTTGCTTAATAAACACTTTCTTTCACTACAAATCTCTTTGAATTTATGACTGAATTTTAGATCCTAGGAATGCTACTGATTCAGCTGACTGGTCAAGGTTCTAATGAAAGGCTCATTTCCTGGAGGTGGACACCTTGTATAGGACCTGCTGCTCTTAGCCTCTTATTCATACTCTTGCCCCATGCCAGTTTTGCAGAGGCCAGTGGCTGCTGCTTTCCCATATGGCCCTCTGAACAGCTAGGCATTTGGCCCCTTTCTTGACACTGAGGGCATTCCCAGGGCCACCAGACCTGAAAAAATTGACCTAGGAGCTACCTGATCAAAGTAGATAATTCTGCCTGCATTGTACACGTGAAGTCAGAAGTGAGCCTGGATACTAAAGGACGATGTGCCCATTCCCTTTACATGTGAGTTCTCTCTCCTGTCTGTAGCCATTTTTATTGGCAGGCTTGCTCTCTGGAGTATAAGGGATTCTATTTGCTGGTCAGGCACCAAGGAGAACATATTCCCAGCTGTCTGCACAGTGGTGGGGTGGGAAGGACTGGTATAAGTCTAACAAAAGTCATTATGTGCCTTTCACAAGGTCATGAGCCATTGTCAGAAGAAAGTAAAGAAAACCCTTGGTCTCCAATGGCAAGGAAAATAAAGGGGCATATTAGGATTCACATCTCCAGAAGTAGCCTGATATTCCTTAGACAATGTGGTGTCTACCAGGGTCTTATGAGACTGAGCATGTTCCCTCCAAGCTTGTATGTTGAAGCCCTAGCCCCCAATGTGAGGTATATGGAGATGACACCTTTGGGAGGTAATTAGATGAGGTCCTGAAGGTGGGTCCCTTATGATGGATTAGTGCCCTTAAAGAAGAGACCTAAGAGTACTTGCTCTGCCTCCTAACATGCAGGTACATTGATTCAGTCAGCTTTTTTGATATTATGACACAAAGATCTGAACAGAATAATTTTAGGGGAGCAAAAGTTTATTTGAGGACTCATGGTTCCAGAGGTCTCCGTCCATGGATAGCTGACTCCATTCCTTGGGGCTTGAGTTGAGGCTGAGCATACTGGTGGAAGAGTGTGGCAGAAGGAAGCCGCTCATATGATGATCAGGAAGTGGAGAAAGAGACTCCACTCACCAGATACCCCAATGCCCACCTCCTCCAGCCACATGCTACCGACCTACAGTTACCAATCAGGGGATTAATTCACTGATTGTGTTAAAACTCACATTTCTCCTCTGAAACTTCTTGCATTATCTCACAGGTGAGCTTTTCAGGGACACTCACATCCAAATCATTACAAATACATACCAGTGGTGACATGAACATGAGGTCACTGTTCTCAAGCATGTAGAGTGGCACAGACTCAGGAATCAAAAGCTGCTTCCTAGCTATAGGAAATGAGGGAGGGTGGTTGTGGCATGCAGGCTCCTTCCAGCTATTCAGCTGGCCTGGGAGCATTGTGACCACAGTGGATGCTCAGCAGCAGACTGGGCAGCATCAGTAGTTCCCATAATCAGAGGCCCAGCTCTACCTTTGAAAAGTCATTTTAGTTCTTTGGGTTTCTGTTTTGTGAGCTGGAAAAAGAAGGCCACTACAGGATATAACGTCCTTCCCACCAGCTGTTAGAACATATGAGGACACATGAATGGAGTGGTAGGGATTGTATTATAGGTTGGCTCTGGAATGTCCCCAGAGGGTCAAGTGTTGAAGGCCTGGTCTCTAATGCAGCAATATTCAGAAGTGGGGCTTCTGATAACTGATTAGATCATTCATAACTGAATGAACTACTGGAAAGTGGTTGAAATTGTAGGTGGAACCTAGTTAGAAGAAGTGAGTCCTTGGGGCCATGCCCTTGGGGACTTCTTGTTCAGAGCCATATGCTCTCTCTTTCTCTGATTTCCAGGTACCATGAGGTAAGCAGTTCTGCTCCACCATGTCCTCTCCACCATGATGCTGCACCTTACTGTGGGCCCATAGAATGGAGCCAAGCCAGTTTACCATGAATTGAAACCTCTGAATCCAAGATCCAAAATACATCTTTCCTCCTTAAGTTGTTTTTGTTTCCCCTCAGGAATTTTGTCACTGCAATGTAATGTTGTCTAACACAAACTGCAAAAGCTTAAAGCACTGAACACTGCCAAGGCTGGAAGCATTTGGTTGTGCTTATTGTTTGAAATCAGTGTTTAGCCTATGTTAGTCAACTTTTTATTACTGTGACCAAAATACCTGACAAGATCCACTTAGAGGAGAAAGAGTTTCAGAGGTTTAAGAGGTTTGGTCCACGGTTGGTCAGTTTCATCACTCTGGGCCCAAGTGAAATAGCACTTCATGGAGGAAGGACATGGTAGAGGAAAGCTGCTCACATTATGACAACCAGGAAGCAGAAAGAGGAGTCAGGGAAGAAACCTTCTTGCAGAGCATACCCACCTACTAGTGACCCACCTCCTCCAGAATGCAGTTACCACCCAGACCATTCAAACTAGGATGGACCAATTAGGTTACAGCTCTCTTAATCTAATTATTTCACCTCCTGCATTAATACAGGAGCTTTTGTGGGACACCTCACATCCAAACCATATTCCCATCCCATCTTGGTGCTTCTATACTGGATTCACCACAATCTGTATTGAACACTGGGATCCTGAACTGGGGAATCTTTTTTTTTTTTTTTAATTTTTATTGTTGGTTGTTCAAAACATTACATAGTTCTTTTTTTAAAAATTAATTTTTATTGTAGGTTGTTCAAAACATTACATAGTTCTTGATATATCATATTTCACACTTTGATTCAAGTGGGATATGAACTCCCATTTTTACCCCGTATACAGATTGCAGAATCACATCGGTTACACATCCATTGATTTACCTATTGCCATACTAGTGTCTGTTGTATTCTGCTGCCTTTCCTATCCTCTACTATCCCCCCTCCCCCCCTCCCCTCTTCTCTCTCTACCCCCTCTACTGTAATTCATTTATCCCCCTTATATTTTTCCCCTTTCCCCTCACTTCCTCTTGTATGTAATTTTGTATAACAATGAGGGTCTCCTTCCATTTCCATCCAATTTCCCTTCTCTCTCCCTTTCCCTCCCACCTCTCATCCCTGTTTAATGTTAATCTTCTTCTCATGCTCTTCGTCCCTACTCTGTTCTTAGTTACTCTTCTTATATCAAAGAAGACATTTGGCATTTGTTTTTTAGGGATTGGCTAGCTTCAATTAGCATAATCTGCTCTAATGCCATCCATTTCCCTGCAAATTCTATGATTTTGTCATTTTTTAATGCAGAGTAATACTCCATTGTGTATAAATGCCACATTTTTTTTATCCATTCGTCTATTGAAGGGCATCTAGGTTGGTTCCACAGTCTTGCTATTGTGAATTGTGCTGCTATGAACATGGATGTAGCAGTGTCCCTGTAGTATGCTCTTTTTAGGTCTTTAGGGAATAGACCGAGAAGGGGAATAGCTGGGTCAAATGGTGGTTCCATTCCCAGATTTCCAAGAAATCTCCATACTGCCTTCCAAATTGGCCGCACCAATTTGCAGTCTGAACTGGGGAATCTTGTGGTCACCCTCTAGACAACTCTTCAACTTCTCAGCTCCACAGCAGGTTGCCATAGTGGGAGAGGGATGTGTTGACCAGTCTGACTCTCTCCCAGGTATTCCCCAGAAGAGTGGTTCCAAGGGAGACTCAGCTTAGGATGGGAGAATCCAGAAACCCAGAGCTAGAGCTCCAATGCAAAGCTGTCCAGTTGTTTAGCATATTACTAAAGTCAAACTGTGCAGAGTGGATTCTCTGTGGCCTCTTATACAGTTCTGGGGTCAAATTCCTGCTTTGAAGTGTCCACAGTGCTGCAGAAAAGCTTCCTGCAGATTGGTCCCAGCCCAGACATTAGATTCAGTTGTGTCAGCAGATGAGCAGCTCTAGAATCAGTTGGTGCCATCTTTTTGTTCATTGCTCTGGTCACAGTCAGGAAAACTAATTTCCTACCTTCAGAGGGCCAGGGACAAAGATGTCCACTCTTAGGCCAGGGCTTTGCGAGAGGCTGACCAGGCTAAAGAATGGCATCATCAGAATTGAGCATCAGGGTCTGTGTTAGGGCACGGGACAAGCCTGGGCATAATTTGAGTCAACAAGACCTAGCACAGATCAAGCTGGCAGAGCCACAGCTGAAACAGGAAGAAGCTATCCCCATAGGACACTGTAGCTCACACCACAAACTTTTATCCGGGAAATCTTCAAATGGATGTAGGGACACAGCACCCAGAACTACTCAAAACAAATATTTTCTGTTCTTTACCCTCCCAGCCAGCCTCACATGGCATATGTAACCCAGGGCACAGCTCAAGCAAGTCCATCCCATCTTTACTTGCAGGCTCTTCCTGGGTGTGAGGGAGAGCACAAAGGGAAATGAGCCAGGCAGATTCCAAGGGAGAGGTACAGAGGAAGAATCCAGATAGAACAGGCCTCATGGCCAGGACCCAGGTTCAGCCATCTGGCTCTCCTTGTTGGCAAACTCTTTCACCAGGCAGCTCTGAAGGGGCTGTGGCATTCTGCCTCATGTCCTTAGTGTACTGCTCCCTAGACTACTCAATGGTTAGGTACCTGATTTGGGACACAAGGTTAACCTGTTTCCAGAACTCCCTAGCTTTGCTGAACATTGCCTCCCTCTTGATATCTGCTCGACCCACATCAGCTTCTCCCTTGAGGGGTAGAGCAGAGGCAGAGAAGCCAAAGCATGGACAGCTTGTTGGTATAAGGTTTCCACATCTGACCCGGAGCCCCGTCCCTCATCTTCTCTCCCCTCCATGGAAATTGCTGGGAAAAAACTTCCAGATCCAAGATTGGGCAGGGAGTACCAGGCCCTGACCTTCTGGCACTCCTCAATATAGCCACCAACAGTCCCAAGGATCAAAACAGGCAGTGCTAGTCCCCCCTCCTATACTTGTATGCCTCCAGCAATAGGCAATAGTGTCAGTGAGGTGGCCTGGGCTGAGACAATTGCCACCTTACTGTTACCCTGCAAGACTTGATAGTGGTAGGCATTGGATTTGTTCACGACTCCAGTATGAAGCCAAATTAAATTCACCTATCTGGAAAAGTGCAGATGATGCATTTCCACGAGGCCTAGGGAGGTGGAAAGATTAAACAACATGATAAAGGTGTCCCAGCTGACACACATGGCAGAATTTCGACAGACACAGTGATCCCCAAATTAACTCATTCCCAGGTGGCAGTGCCAGGCTCAGTCTCCACATAATTGAATATTCCATGCACAGACTTACATCTGAATATTCATGTGTTTTCTATGGCATCAAAAATTTATAAATGTTCCTATTCCCCAATGCATTTTATAATAAAAAGGAAGAGTGTTATTAAAACTGCTCACCCCACTCCATGTCTTTCCTTTGCACTGCACAGCCCAGCACCATGCTGTTGTCCAGAGCAGTGTCTTGAGGGGTTTTTGAAGTATATCTTGAAGAAAAAGGGAAGGTGAGCTTGGAATATTCAGGATTGTGAGTGTTATTCATGTGTGCCAAAATCACTGAGAAGGAAAGATGGAGGTAGATAGGCTATGGTAAAGGTAAGGGCCATGGGTATGCATGAGAGCTCAAGATTGCAGCTTCAAGGCAAACTGCTTGTGGGTTGAAAGGAGGGAATTTGTCTTCTAAGACCTTGGAACATATTTCCAGAAAACTCCATCCCACCTTTCTAAACAGGGCTTATCAATCTTAATGAAAATGCTCAGGATTATAGCTTGAACCCAATTAAATAGTCCAAAAAGGATATTAAATTGTTGGGATTTTTTTCACCTTTAATGGGTACCAAGACATAGTTGAATTGTTGCCATTGTTCGTCCAACAAAATCCAAGTACTCTGCCTCATTTGACCAGGCCCAGCCCCTCCTCCTGCAGCTATCTCTCCTCCCTTCATGCACTCTGCCCTCAGTTTCACTGACCCAGTGAGCTTCATACAAACTCTGGGCCTCTCTGCCCTCATGGATCTGTCCCTACTCCACACACCAGCATGCCCTTCCCTTCTGTGCATTTCCAACCATTGCCCATGGCCCAGCACCCAACTGGGAAGAACCCCCTGCCTCACTTGCAGCATTCTTGTTGCTGCTCAGCACGTAACGCACATTGTGATCTTCTACACTGACAAACGATGGGCCACTATTGGGGCAGATCTTAGAGTTCCCTAGAGCGCAGGTCTTGCAGAAGTGAGCCTTCCAACAAATATCTTTGTCATCTAAGCCATTAACAGTCCTACCAGGAAAATGCTTCACAAAGAAAACCAGCTTCTGGAGGCAAGATTAAGTAGGAAATCAAGCTTGGTGAATGAGATGGCAGGAATTCAGATGTGAAGTACCAAGAGCTGCCCATGAGTTGCTGAGTGTCTCTGGTAGTGGCTCTAAGCAGCTTCTGCAAGTCCCTTTGTGGCACACACAAGTCTGGAACACTGTGAAGAGATGGGGGTGGGGAGAGCAGGGGAATTGTCAGTGACAATTAAATGCCAAGAGACCCGAAACTCCTGGAGCCATGGAAGTTTCCTGCCCAGATGGAGGCCCTGACCCTAAATGTCAAAGGGTAATTAACCACATGGTCACCTTGTTGATGAAACAAAACCCACAACCCCACAGAATCATAACATGTCAAATGTAGAGAGGCAAAGGTCAGCAGACAGGACAGACAAATTGCAGTCTTTAGAATTCAAGTGTTTGTGTAATCTAAGTTCTAGCCCGTGGGGCGGGTAGGTGGGAGAGAGGCTGGAAGTTTACTGGCTGGAGTGGGGCATGGCTGCAGCAGGGAAATAGGCCAGGGCTCAGAGAAGCACCAGGCTCAGTGGGTGATTTACATCCTAACCCTGGAGTGTGTGGTCTGCTAGGAAAGTGGGTCTTGGGATGCTTACACAAAGGGGACCCAAGATAGGGTGGGCCACCCGGTTTAGGGCAACTCTTTTATTTTGTTCTCCCCTGCTGTGTCAGAGGGCAGTACCTAATAGTGTCAAGCTGGGATGTGGTGGTGAGTGAGCTAACACACTGAATTTGAGGGTTCTGCTAAAAACTGCCCCTGCAAAATACTTGACATTTCCATGTCTCTGCTGACTCACGGACCAAAAAGGTGAGGATAAGATGCTTGAGAGTAGGGACTAGAATCTGGAGCCCTCCTGGATCAAGGAACCAATGAATGACCAGATAAATGTCAGCCCATCTCAATTCTAGTCTGAACACTTTGCCCTCCTCCTGAGCTCTAATGAAGACAAAGAGGGGGGTTCCTGGTCCCTGCAAGGATGCGTACACTGCAGAAACCAACCTTTCCTTGTTACTTGCACCTCCCACTCTCTTCTCTTGGTCCAATTGGGTCTTCTCTCCTGGTCCTTTCTCAGGATATTGATTCCCTCCTCTAACTGATGCCTTTCAGGGACATGCTCCGCCATCCTCTGTCACACAAGCTAACACACAGACATCTGCCTGACTCCTCCCTTTCCCTGGTCCATCAACTCTTACATATACCTGTCTGGTCCACTGATGCCCAAGAACAGACAGGGAAATAGTGAATGGATTAGACAGCAAATGAATGAGCAGAAGCCCATGTAGTCTACATGATTGTGTTCACAGGCCCAGCTTGGGCCAGGCATCTGGGGTATCAGGAACAATCTTTTGAGCAATGGGCACATCCCAGATCCATACTTTGGCACAAACACCTCTTTGATGAGGGGGTCTGGGCCCTTATCTCTAGGATTCTTTTAGGTTAGGGCCAGTCTTTGAGGACATATATCATGGGACCAGCCTTAGGGAAGAGGTTTCATGGTTTTTGAGAGCAAGCACATAGATTCAGCTTTTGGCCCCAGGCTTCCCATATCTTAGAGTGCCCAAGAACAGTTAGAATATGTTTCCTGTAGTTACTCAGGGATAAAGCATTGTCAAGAGTCCACACATGAACTAGGAAGAAAGGAGAATTTCACCATTACAGGACAAGTGTAAATGGACGATGTTCCTTTAGTTACATCTTGAGGTTCATGGTTTCTTCTCTTCTTGCCCCACATACTCCACCCATCACCAACCATTTGGTGATACCTATAATGGCTCTAGCTCACTTTGGCAGCATCTTGAACCTTGAAGTGCTAGGGGTGGTCCAGGAGGAAGCCAGGGGAGTTCAGGTCACACAGCCCCAAACTAGGCGGGGCGGGTCGGACTCATTTCTTGTCGTCTTTTGCCCCCTCGTGCTTGGATGCGGTATTGCAGCTCTCCTGTGGCCTCCTTAAGACCAGTTAACATCTCCTGAGTGCCTACTCTAGGCCAGATTCTATGCCAGACAGAATTCTGTTGTCAAATTTCAGTCTAGTCTTTCGTCAACTCACTGATCAATCTCCCTCCTCTACTGTCCTCAAGTTGCTCTATCCCTCTCTTTGTCTGTGTTACAGTTGACTGGAAAATATCCATCTTTGGATGAACCCAACTGTGCTCTGTGTCTGCACTTAAACATCTCTGTGCTGATAGAGAAGATCACATAAGCTGAAAGATTGTGTAGCCTGGAGATTTATGACCTACAACGTCATGCAGGCACCTCTACCTGCTCAAGACTTCTGTGCCTTGTGTCTTTCCAGTCCCATTTTCAGATAGCTGATTTGCTCTCTCCTCGGAGAGACTCAGAGAGTCTGAACCAAGACTCATTATGAACTGCTAACACTTTGTACTCTTCTCTCCTTCTTGCCTTGTCCATACACAATCTAAGAATCAGAATCCAGGTGTTTCTCTGCGTTCTTCTGTACTCAACATTCCCCTTCCTCAAGTTAAAATGGTGAAATTCTCCCTTCTTCTTTCTAAGACCAATGTTCTGAATCTCATCCCATTCTGTTCACTTGTCTCTATGCATCACTGAATTCCACCTGGTACTTGATCAGTCCCATCACCATGTTACTAAGTGTAATTCCCCAAATCCCGTGTCCCTCTCCAGCAACTACAACATTTATGTGCTCCTTTCCCAAACTCTTGTCTTCATGTGGTGTCTCCACTTCTGCTCTCTTCCCAGAGAACATATCAACGTGCTTTAGTGCAGTGTCAGCTTCTGCAATTCTGCTAAATTAACTTTTATCAAGGTGAATAATAGCCTCCCAGTTGCAAAATTCACCTAGAGGATGAAGGGAAGAGAGGGGAGATGGAAATATGAAAGACAGTAGAATGAATGGACATAACTGCCCTATGTTCATATATGAATACATGACCAGTGAAACCCCACATCATGTACAACCATAAGAAATTATATTCCATGTATGTGTAATATGTCAAAATATATCCTACTGTCATGTATACCTAAAAGAACAAATAAATTTTAAAAATCAGTATAAAAATTCACCATTCACTTTTCTGTCTTCACATTACTCTGGCTTCAGCAGTGTAGATTCCCTGGCCCACCCCTTCCTTTGGTTGACAGTTCTTTTCCCCCTCTCACCTCACTTAATCACCTGATCCTTATTCTGCCTTATTGGTTCTTTCTTTCTTTCAATATTGGAAGGCACAAGACTTGAATTTGATATTATTTTTCTATCTCCATTCACACCCTAGGTGATTTCATCCATTTCTATAGCTTTATATTATACACAAACACTTCAAATGCATGCACATTCTTTACTGAACCAAGACTCGTGTATGAACTGCTAACACCTTACCCATAGACACATAATTGGCATTTCCCATTTAATATGCCAGAAACAAAACCTTTAATACCCCCACTAGCCTACTCCTCTTGTGATCTTTCTGCTTTTAACAGATGTAATCATCCTCCTACTTACCTTATCAAAAACCTGGTGTTATGGGTTGAGTTGTATTCCCTTGATACTAAGGTTGTGAAGTCCTAACTCCCAGTACCTCAGAATGTAACCTTATTTGAAAATAGAGTCATTGTAGATATACAGACCTTTATCATTAGAGTATATGTCCCAAGACCTTAACCCTTGGATGGTACCTGCTATGTTGTGGATATTAAGAGAATAGAAACTTTATCCTGCTACAATGTTTACAGTTTCCTTTGGGAAGTGATTAGGATTGAATAAGGAAGTCAGGATGGAGCTCCCGTAATTAAACCCTATGGCTTTATAGGAAAAGGAATGTGAGAGAGCAGACCTATATGCACTGACTAAAATGCAAGAGACCCCTGTCTGTTGGCATGCAATGATCTGAACTATCTCAGGAGTTTGCCAACAAGGAGGCCATCCCCAGATGCAGATCCTCACCTTTAGACCAGAACTGTGAGCCAAAATAAATGATTTTCTTTGTAGTTACTGAGTCTGTGATATTTTCTTATTAGCAAATTTTGTCCTGTGTGCCCCGTAGTGTTGTCACATAATATCAGAATTAATCTGTCCTTTTGTGTACCACACCCTGGTGCCTCCTTTGCATTACTACTCTTGAGCTTTGAGGACATCGTTAAGTAAAATAAGGGTTACTATAACATGAATACTATGATACTGTGTCAACTGGTCTGATAACTGAGAAGCTTAATAAGTTACTAATAGATACACAGCATATACAAATAGGATAAATATGCTGGACAAAATGATCATCTTGGGCAGGATTTCATCACAATTTAAAGCTTATGAATTCCTCAAAAGACTAGGCATGGAACCACCATGTGACCTAGCTATATGACTCTAGGTATTTACTCTGAAGAATGAAAGCCATCACGCTACAGTGATCCATGTGCACCCATGCTTAGAGCAGCACAATTCACAATAGCCAAACTATGGAACCAGCCAAGGTGTCCATCAACTGATCAATGGATAAAGAAGCTGTGGTGTAAACACACAATAGAATTTTATTCAGCCATAAAGAAAAATGAAAGTGTGTAATTTGCAGAAAACACATGGACCAACATGTTAAACAAAATAAGTCAAAGGAGGTTAAGGGTCATATGTTTTCTCTCATATGTGGAAGCTAGAGAGGAAAGAGGAAAACAAAATGTGGTGGATCTCAAGAAAGTCAAAGGGAGATAGTAGAGGAAAGGGACCAAGGGTTAGGAGGTGGGGAGGGAGGGGGAATTCCTGGAGAGTGATATTTGCCAAATTATATCATTAGATAATATATACCAATATGTAACAACAAATACCATCATTATGTACAACTACAATGCACCAATAAAATGTGGGAAAAACCCCTTATGAATTGTGGAGAGAAGCATGGAACAGATTTTCTCTCACAGCCTTCAGGTGGACCTAATGTTGCCAACAACTTGAACTCACACTAGCCTCAGGAACTCTGTTACTATGTATTCCTCTTGTTTAAGCAACTTTTATGCACTAAATTCTACCCCACATCCATATGTTGAAGTCCTAACTCCCACTTCTGCTATATTTGGAATCAAGGACTTAAATTAAATGAGGTCATAAGAATGGGGTCCAAATGTAATAGTGTCTTTTTTAGAACACCAAGAGCCACCAGATTCCTTCCTTCCTTTCCTTCCTTCCTTCCTTCCTTCCTTCCTTCCTTCCTTTCCTTCCTTCCTTCCTTCCTCTCTCTCTTCCTTCCCCCCTCCCTCCCTCTGTCTCTCTCCCTCTCCCCTTCCCTCCTTCTCTCTCTCTCTCTCTCTCTCTCTCTCTCTCTCTCTCTCTGTCTCTCTCTCCATGCACAAAGGAAAAGCCATGTGAAGACACAGAGATAAGCCCCTTAACCATCTTAACCATATATTTTTAGCCACCAGATCTCTGTTGTTTCAATCATCCAGTCTCTAGTATCTTGTTATGACCACCCATGCTAACAAATAAAGCCACCTGGTTTGTGACACGTTGTTAGGTGTCACAAAGAATGACTAAGATTATCCCTGACTACTTCTTTTTTTATTTCTCTTAACTCTAAATATCTAAGCAATGTCCACATCTTGTTGGTTGGGCCCATAAAATCAACCTGGAATCCATTTACTGCCCTTGACCTCCCAAAATACTCACCCTTATTTCTCATGTGTATTATTGTTATAACTTTTTCAAATGTTCTTATTTTCATTAGTGGCCCTTATGGTGCATTCCCTAAACAGAATCCAGAGTGATTTTTAGAAAATAAAAAGCCTGATCACATCACTCTCTTGCCTAAAACCCTCCAGGACATTGCACCACAGTAGATGGTTATTGCTAATTTATTAGAAAAGTACTAGTTTTTCTAAAATTGATTTGACTCTGTCTTGCTAAAAACATTTAATTGTCTTTAGTTTTCTAAACATACAATCATATAATTTGCAAGTAATGACACTTTTAAATAAAGTATCCTTCCAGATATGTATGCCTCTTGTATCTTGTTCAAATCTCACTATATTATTTTAATTAACATTCTTTCCCTTATCATAAGCTTTCCTAGCAACTCAACACATCACAATTTGTACTTACATAATGCTTTGTTGAATAAATACATGAAGAAATGCCCTTAAACACATTGAAAAATTATTTGGCTTAAAAGGAGACCACATAGAATATGTGTAATAAGAATAGTAATGCATTTTTCTGTCATATATAAATAAAAAAAGAAACTAAAAAATAAATAAATCTTGCAAATAAACAAGTTAATCTTTAAACTATAACATTGTAAAGTGAGAACAGTGACTGATTCTCTGCTCTCTTTAAAGGTCACAGAACAAGGTGGGCCATCATTAGATGTGCATTGAAAACAATGAAGTAAGAAAAATTTATGAAATATCTTTCTGAACCTTGGATGAGTAGATGGGGCTTTCTATGCTTAAAAGAATTGTAAAGAATCACCAAGAAAAACAAAGCAACAGATTAGTCTACACAAAAATAATGAACAAAACTAAGCCCAAATGATAAGCAACAATAAAAGGCAAATTAATGCAAATATGTGCTATGTTATGTGCAAACAATATATGAAAATCTGTAAGAAAAAGGAGACCACATAGAATATTCACATAAAAGAAAAGAAAATGGTAAATAAATATGTGATAATATAGGCATAATTAAAAAAAATAAGCCAGAACAATAAAATGTCATATTGCAAAGACAATTAAATGGCAATATTTCCTGCTAGCAAGAGTGAAGCGAAATGTATATATGTATGCATTAGAATCTGGAACAACCTTGGGATACAGTAACTCAGGTCTACAGAGAAACACATTTATTTATATATTAATTTATTTATTTTTTGCAGTGTTGGAGATGTACATACTAAGGAAGTGCTCTACCACTGAGCTAAAATTTCAGCCCTAGAGTTCATGTTCTTAACTCAGTAGTTTTAGTGTTAAGGATACATAATTCTACTTTTAGGAGGTAGATGCATATATATTTTAAAATATATTTGTTTGTAGCATCATCTACAGTAAGAAAGATCAGAAATAATCTACATTTCCAATCACCTGAGAAGTTTTTAGGTATATTTTGAAATATTTATTCAATGGAATAGTTTGTATTCATTAAATGAATCTTGCAAGGTCAAATGGTGGTTCCATTCTGAATTTTCCAAGAAATCTCCGTACTCCTTTCCATATTGGCTGCACCAATTTGCAGTCCCACCAGCAGTGTGTGAGTGCACCTTTTCCCCCACATCCTCACCAACACTTATTGTTGTTTGTCTTCATAATAGCTGCCATTCTGACTGAAGTGAGATGAAATCTTAGAGTGGTTTTGATTTGCATTTCTCTAATTGCTAGCACTGTAGAACATTTCTTTCATATATTTGTTGATTGATTGTATATCATCATCTGAGAAGTGTCTGTTCAGGTCCTTGGCCCATTTGTTGATTGGGTTAATTATTTTTTTTGGTGTTTAACCTTTTTAGTTCTTTATATAACCTAGAGATTAGCTCTCTATCTGATGTGTGAGGTGTAAAAAATTGCTCCCAAGATGTAGGCTCTCTACTAATCTCATAGATTGTTTCTTTTGCTGAGAAGAAACTTAAACACCATACTACAGGGATACAGCTACACCAGTGTTTATAGCAGCATAATTCACAATAGCTAAACTGTGGAACCAACCTAAATGCTCTTCAATAGATGAATAGATTTAAAAAATGTGGCATGTATACACAATGGAATATTATTCACAATAAAAGAGAATAAAATCATGGTATTTGCAGGTAAATGGATGGTGTTAAGAGAAGAAAATGCCAAGTGAAGTTAGCCAATCCCAAATAACCAAATGCTGAATGTTTTCTTTGATATAAGTAGGCTGATTCATAATGGGATAGGGAGAGGGTGCATGGAAGGAATAGATGAATTCTAGATAGGGTGGAGGGGTGGGAGCCCAAGGGAGAGGGCATGAGATTAGAAATGATGATGGAACGTGATGATCATTATTATCCAAAGTACACATATGAAGACATGAATTGCTGTGAATATACTTTATATACAACCAGAGATATGAAAAATTATGCTTTATATGTGTAATAAGAATTGTAATGCATTTTTCTGTCATATATAAATAAAAAAAACTAAAAAGTAAATAAATTTTGCAAATAAACAAAAATTATTTAATTCTATTCCTGATTAAAGGAACAAATAGTAGTGAACTAATAAGAAGAGTGTTATTCCTCAATAGGATATGTTCGGTGTATCCGAATCAGTAGTAAATATTGGAATGAAGTGTGCATCACTAGAGACATTGCAATGAAAGTTAAGGGCATTGTGGTAGGATTGAGTCAAGAACAAATACCATAACATTGGAAAGAAAGAGGCCTATTTATCATTATTTGCAAATTCTATGATCATCACTTAGAAAACTAAAGATAACTAAGAAATGTTTTTAGCAAGGCAGATGGATACAGATAATTTCACAAAATTCAGCATCTTTCTCAAAGTCAACCAGTTAAAAAGTATAGTGGGATAGGGAGGAAGAGCATGAGAAGAAGATTACCACTAAATAGGGAAGAGAGGTGGGAGGGAATGGGAGGGAGAAGGGGAATTGCACAGAAGATGGAAGGAGATCCTCATAGTTATACAGAATACATGTATGATGATGTGAGGGAAAAAAAAGAAGTGTGTCACATTAGATTGGGTAGAGAGATGTGATGGGAGGGGAGGGGAGGGGAAGGGGGGATAGGAAGGGCAGCAGAATAAAATAGACATTATTATTGCTGTATGTATATACGTGACTGCATGACCAATGTGATTCTGCAACCTGTACACTCAGAAAAATGAGAAATTATACCCCATCTGATTCAAATGTATGAAAGGTCAAGATCATTGTACTGTCATGTGTAACTAATTAAAACAAATAACAAAATAAAAAAGTATAATGGGGGAAATTCCATTCACAATTGCAATATTTATATATATATGATATATAATATTAACAAATATATATGATATAATATATATATATATAACATATTTTTAAATGTACAGGACCTATAAGAAGAAAACTGGAGGGGCTGGGGTTATGGCTCAGTAATAGAGTCCTTGCCTCACATGTGTGAGGCTCTGGGTTCAATCCTCAGCACCACATATAAATAAATAAAATAAAGGTATTGTGTCCATTAACAACTAAAAATTTTTTTAAAAAAGAAGAAAACTGGAAAACTTCAGTGAACAGCATTCAACAATGTGTAGGCAAATATTAAGGAATATCAAGAGCTTGATTGAAGAATATTACAATTGTAAAGATAACAGATTTTGCCAAATTTAATTCATAAATGTATTGCAATTACAACCAAGATAGCAACAGTGGTTTTTTTTTTGTTGTTGTTGTTGTTGTTGTTTTTGTTCTTTTGTAACTTTATGAAACTATTCTAGAGATTAGATAGAAAAATAAATAAGCAATATTGATCAAGAATGTTTTGGGGGAAAGAAGTGACACTACCTGGTAGCAAGGGGTAAGAGGGCACTTGTCTGTTAAAGCTCCACTGGTTTCAACAGGTTGTTAGTGGCACAGGAAGAGATATATGATATGCCCAGATGCTGACATCCTGAAAGACCAAAGTCTAAAATTCCCTAAAGATCAAATTCCTAACCATCATAATCCTGAAAATTTTAAATCCTGAAAGCTTAAATCCTAAGAACTGTGTTTCCCATAGGAATAAAAGCTACGTCAGACATGTAGAAAGTTGAACCCTTAGGAAGGGATTAGTGTGCTTTTAGTTGTATGTAGGGTAGTTGCCAAATTATCCCATTGTGACTATGCCTGCGCCTTCATGCATAGTGCCACATTTACAGAATCCAAAGAATCTAACAAGTTCAGAGACCTGCTTAACCAAAGACTTTGCTCATCCAGAGCTGCCACCACTGCTACAAAGCACATTAAGTGATAAAGGGTTTGGAATTATGAATTAGACTCTTGAAGAGAATACACATATGTAATTCATGCCGTTGCTGGATCCCAAATTTCTAGAACTTATACTCTCATATGGGTAGCAATGACTGGAAAAATCAAAACATTGAATAAATATTTATTTGAAGTTTGATGGACTTGACAGAAGAAAATGGAATTCATTTGAATCCCCTAACCATAATGACAGATGTGAAATTAAGTATGACCAAGGCTACTAAAAGTAAATTTCAAGAAGTTTCCAATAACCTTTGCTTTTCCCATTCAGCCCTGTGCATTCAGCAGAAAATTTAGATGAGTGTAGTGGCCACACAATACAAAAACACTAAATGCTTCAGCTGAACAGTGCAGTATTTGTTTGCATTGGCATTCCTTCCAGCTGAAGAAATTCCAGGAGTTTTAATGAATGAAAGCTGCCTTTGCCAGGAGAAACCAGTAAAGTTACTGACAGGTTTAAAATTTATGTGCACCATAGGATTAGAACATACTTTTTGTGTTGCTGGGTTTTGTTGTTGTTGTTGTTGTTTAGTTTCTTCCTTTATTTGGGTGTTGCTGTTGGATATCAGTATTGTTTCCACCAAATTTGTGGTTTGCACGTGCATACGGACAGAATGGATTTCTGTGTGCCCCAAACAACACAGAAGCACAGCACAGAAGATGGAAAACTTTAATAGGAAATACTCATGTTGGAGTATATTGAACCATAGAAGAATTTCAAAAAGAGTAGATCCATGTAGAAAATGTATGTGAATGTGTTCTCTGAGGAGAGCCATGCCTTGAAAGGAAGGAAAGCAGCTATTCATCATGATGAAAGACTTCAAAATATAGTTAATCTTTGTGAAGGTCAATCAGCTCTTATGGACTACCTCTATACAATTGCCTGTCATCTCTCCCTGTAATACACTGGGACATCTGTCATTTTTTTTCCTTTTTTCCCCCCCACTATTTTCAATTGTCAGGATTATTTTATACAATTTGCTATGCTGTGTATTTTATCTTTGCAGTATTTCTGATACTGGAAATATAAATTGTGCAGACTTTTAGAAATTTCCAGTTTACTTTGTACATTTTATTGCAAATTTAACTCCTCAAAGTCCACTGTCATGTCTTTGATTGTGTGTGTAAAAACATTGAAACTTTCCCAATAAATGAAGAGATATCCTTTTTGTACATCTTCATCTGTGAAAGGTAAAATTTCTCAAGAATTTAGCTCTTTGAGCTACTGCATTTATGGTGGTGACCCACGGGTGTTTATAATAGCTCACATTAAAAGATGAAAACCTACCTTTATAAATGTAAATAGATTTTAAAGAATTTAAAAAGTGGGCTGGGGATGTGGCTCAAGCAGTAGCGCACTCACCTGGCATGCGTGTGGCCCGGGTTCGATCCTCAGCACCACATACAAACAAAGATGTTGTGTCCGCCGAAAACTAAAAAATAAAAATATTAAAATTCTCTCTCCCTCTCTCTTTAAAAAAAATTTTAAAAAAGGAATTTAAAAAGTTATTTTTCCAGAATTATGTTTTTGGAATTTTGATATTTCTGAATTTTAGAGCTTAGGAATTGTAGATATTACAAATTTTGATCTTCCAGGATTTCGACTTTCAGAATTATTGTACTTGGGATTGTGACTTTCAAGATCATGACCCAAATGATCAAAAACTGACCAAACAATTAGAAAAATAGAGTTAATCCTTATCTAATTCTTAAGCTAAATTCAATTTTATATAGACTAAATATTTACAGGTCAACTAATGAAACATAAAAATGTAAAGTGAGTGTAACAAACATTTTTAAATGTTGGAGGTGGAGAGGTTATGAAAATGAAGGGACAAAATGTTCAAATACTAAAGAATGTATAAGTGGGAGCATAACAAACTTTTTACAATGGCAGAGCAAATAATCTCACAAAAAAAGGAAATAAGAAAAAAATCAGGAAATCGGAAATCTGTATTCCATTGACAATAAGACATTCATGAAATCACAAATATTGCTAAGGGGAAAAAGCAGTTCATAATTACATTTTTGTGTATATGAGAAATGTATGTGTGTAGAAGACAGCAAACACAGGGATAGACAGCAAACTACTAAAGGGATTCTCACCAGATCATGGGATTTGGGGTGAGTTTTAACTTTCCATTTTGTATATTTTATATCTATTTTATACATTTATATTTTACCTAAATATAATATCTTATATATAATATACTATATATAATACATATAATATGCAATACCACATATATAGTATATGTAATATATCATATATAATATATAGTCTACATAATATAGTATATGTAATGTGCCATTTATAATATACTGTACATGTTATATTATATGCTGTATAATACATAGTACATGTAACATTATATATATATAGTATATGTGATATAATATGTAGTATGTGTGATGTGCTATATGCAATCTATATTATATGTAATATTGCATACAGAGCATGTATGCCATATCATATATAATATGTAGCATATATAATATGCTATGTATATGTGGTACGTGTAATATTGCATATAGAGTGTATGTAACATATTATATAATATATGATATATAACATGTGGCATGTACAATATTGCTTATACAGTATATGTGATATATAATGTATGGTTGCTATATATTTTATATGCACTATATAGTTACTATATAATGTATATATAATATGCTATATATTATATATAATATATGATTATATACATTATATATTCTTATATTATATATATCATATATAATATACTGCATTATATTTTACAATATATATAAAAAGTTCTGACTTCCATAATTAGATAAAAACTAAGGGGGCTGGGGCTGGGGCTCAGTTGCAGACCACTTGCCTGGCATGTGTGAGGCACTGGGTTTGATCCTCAGCTCCACATATTAATAAATAAAAAATAAAGGTACATCAAAAACTTTTAAAAAATAAAGGGAGTAAAATAATTTATCCATATGAACTAAATAATATAAAATTGGATTTGCCTATTGAAAAATAAGAAGGTAATAAATAAAAATTGAATATCTTTCTCTGGCTGCTCAGGTTGTGAATGTTTTTTACCCAAAATATATACAAGTCCTCAGCCATGTGATAGGAGCCAAGACCGGTAGAGTTGTCCTTGCCTTTATGGAGCAGGCAATCTGGTCATGGAGGCAGACAGGTCACAAGGAAATATAAATGGATCAGAAAAATGTCAAAGTGGCATATACTCCGGATAAAAGGAAAAAAGAATGGGACATAACAGAGAGGGAAAAGTTATTCTGCAAATGTAGGTGGGAATCCCTCACTGAAGGTGTGACGTTAGAGCAAAGATCTAAGGACAAGCCAGAGCCAGCTGTGGCGAAATCTGGGGGCAAAATAGCTTCATGAAGCTTATCTCTTCCTCTCCCATGGTGATATCATCTCTAGCCTCACGAGTCCCCTTGTCTCTAGTTCCACGGATTGATGCTGAACCAAGGGGATCAAATGACAGGCAACACAGGAGGTGGTGTGCTCTGTTGCTGAGGAGCCCATTCCATCCTGCAGCAAAGTCTGAGGAAAAATGTAGAAAAATCTGTTTAGATTGCTATAGCAGAACACCTTAGACTGGGAAAGAATAAGCAACAAAAATGTAGTTTTCACAGTTCTGGCGACTGGGAATTCCATGATAACGGTGCCCGCAGATTTACTGTCTGTAGAGGTCCCAGTCATGGATGGCATCTTCTCAATGTATTCTCACATCATGGATGAATCTCCATTAAGGCTCTTTTATAAGGTCACTAATCTCATTACCTAGTCCCCACCCTAAGCCCTCACCCTCTGACACTATCATATTCAAGATTAGGTTCCAACATATGAATTTAGGGCAGATGGAAATATTCATACCCTAGCAAGGAGTGAGGTAGAAAACCTTGTCTCTCAGTGGAATCAGCAGTGTGAGGGATAAATTGCTTCATAGTAGTCTTGCACAAGATGGGAAGCAGAGAGAAGAATTTTCTGACAGTTCCTCCCAAGACTGTCTGCCTTCTGAGGTTCCTGCGAGGATCATAAACATTCCATGAAAACTTGAGTCAGGTTGTGGTTGAGCCTTAACTTGGCAGCCTGTGTAAGTTCTGCAAGGTGGCCAGGATGCCTTCTTGTACCTCAAATGTGTCACGTAAACCCTTGACAGAAATTTTACAACTGCAATGCCTTGCCCCGCAAGCCCTTCCCATACTTCCCTTCTGCTTGAGTTTTCACCATAAGCCTCATCACCATCAGAAATGCCATAGGTCAGTGATTGTAAGAAATACATTTTCCCACATTAATTCACATTTTCACATTATGTGTTCATATTTCAGTCTCTGAAGTCAGGATGAGTCTTATCTTACAATGGTGCCCCTACAGAGTGAATGTCAGCATTTGAGAAGAGACTCCCAAACACAGGACATCCACAGTCTGGGTCAAAAAAATAAATATATATGAATATTTATTTTTTAGTTGTCCTTAGACACAATACATTTATTTTATTTATTTATTTTTATGTGGTGCTGAGGATTGAACCCAGGGCCTTGCACATGGTAGGCAAGCACTGCACTGGTGAGCCACAACTGCAGTCCTGTTATACATTTTTTTAAGGTAAGCACTAGAGAGATCTATGATAGAAATCAATGTATGATTAAGCCTAAAGTACTTCTTTTCAATAAGTACAAAACAAAAATTCTGTTTTCTACAAAAATATTGCGCTGTGGTTTAATTAGAAGCGTTGCTTCGTTGGTAGGTCATACAATTGCTGTCATCTTATATTTGATGCAATCTGATCTATTTTACTTATTTACAAATGTATTTTGTACCTTCTCTGCTGTAACATTCATGAAAACTGTCTTTAGTCTGCTTGGCTTATGGCTGGATTTTCAGCATCTAGACCATACATACACATAGTGGGTACTCAAGAGATGTCTGTTACACACCTTGCATAAAGAGAATTCCAGAAAGAGGTGATACGCTCATGGTGTTTCAGGAGGCCACTAGGGTTTGCGCTTGTTACTTGATCTCTCAAGTTTGTCATTAGCCTCCTGATTCAATTATTTTATATAAATGTGTTCATATGTGGTGATGAATTCCATTATTATGTACAATTATACTACACTAAAACAAAGTGTTGAGAGAAGACAAAAAAATAAAAAGAAAAAAAAATCTGTCCTCAACCACCACAGGTTGGTTGGTAGCTGATGGCATTTCTGGTGCTGTTCCAGGCAGGGCAGTAACTCTAGGAGCTACATCCCTTCTGAAAATTGACCTGACAGTTTCTAGCTTAATCACAGGAGTGAGGGCAAGCAATGCACTGGGACTTTGGTTTGGAGACCTCAAGCATGGTTGATGCAATTCCTGTGGTAACAAAATCCAGAAAGGCCTGGCATAGAAAAGGAATGTGCTCATAGTGGGTGGAGGTGGTAGTTACATAGTGGCCAGGAGGTGGCAAGAAGGAAAATGAAATGCACCATGGCTGAGGGGGGCAGTGAGGTGAGATTGTCTAGTTAATTATGGTTTCCTGACTTAAGGTGGTTGTGTAGCTTGGGATGGAGCAGCATGTAGGTGGCAGGATAGAAACTTTGCAGATGCTCTATATAATGGCCTCCCAGCCTGTCCATGTTCCCTAGCCCTAGTCTGAGTCTGTTCTGCCCAGGTAACCCTCATGACACTTTCCTGTGCCAGAACTTGAGATGCTCTTGCTGTCACCAAGTGTTTCCAAAGACTCTTTTTGCTCACTTGGACTCTGGGAGGCATCTTCTGGGGTTAGTGTGTGTGTGTGTGTGTGTGTGTGTGTGTGTGTGTGTGTGTGAGAGAGAGAGAGAGAGAGAGAGAGAGAGAGAGAGGAAGGGGGGGATGCTTCCTGTGTACAAATTCTAGAGTAGAACAGCATTTGTAAAATTTCGTCCACCTAGCCCCAGAAGCCCTGCATCCAAGTCACTTGGCTTGCTGGATGTTGGGTCACCATGCCGAGCTCTAGCTCCCCACCAGACCTACCTATTCTGTACAGAATGTAGATGAAGACAAGAGAGTTTCCATAATTAAAATATATACCAGATGATTCCTGTGCATGATAGTCTTTAAGGAATACTGCACTAGAGGTTTCTTTACCCCCTGGCAGAGCAGATGGCCAAAGGGACAATGATCTTCTAGAGAAAGGGAGGAAATTTAAGTGCCAGAGTGCTGATGAAATTTCTCCCTCCTTCAGGAAGGACCAGCCTCTAATCTTGAGCCTTCTCCTAGCTGTGCATAAGCTCCCAGGGCCATAGACCCTCAGGCTTTGCCTTTTTCACAAGAGCACCCTAGGCCACAGATGTGACAGACTGCATTTCAGCAGCAGTTGGGGGAGGCAGAATCTTCCCTGACAATTCTAGCCCTGCAACCTCAATAGCCTTGCTTCTTAGCCCTGCTCCCCTTGGCAGAGTTTGTCAAGAGAACCTCAGAGCATGCTGGGAGAGTCTCAAAGTTAGGCAGTGGGTGAAGGTAGAACCTCCCTAGGAGTTATGCACATTCCAGGTTCTCTCTGACCTTTAAAATGAAAGGTATCAATTCAAATGCACTCACAGCACCAGGCCATTTGCCCAAGGAAATTGTGTTCTTGTAGCTCCCCTTGATTGAGCCCACTGAACCAGGTACTGTGCTCAACTCTGTACTTTTCATTATCTCACTCACTCATCACTATGACCTTTGGAGGGGAGATCTATTATCATCTTCATTTTCCATATGATAAAACTAAAGCCTAGAGAGCTTAGGTTATTTGCCCAAGGCACACAGTTAGCAAATAGAAAGGCTGACATCAGACCCAGGCCATCTGGCTCCACAGCTTGTGCTCTGATGCAGATGATGTGAGATATGAGGATGGATGAAAATCAGGAATGCCATGTGTAGGCAGGGGCTCAGATGGGGTGACGTTGGATTGACATGATGACCAGATTCAAGATGAGGGCGATTTAAGTGGTTTAGAATAGGAGCTGAAATAGGAGCAAGAGAAAGGTCATGAGATGCCATATACTGAGTAGGCGTATTGGGTAGTATGAACCAGGAAGACAAGGAGAAGGTTGGGCTTGATTAGGAGGACAGGGGCTCTGTCTAGAAGGGAGGGACAGGAATGGGAGTCTGTTAGAGGCAGTAAACCTCTAAGCAGTGTGAGACTTGCAGAGCAGATGAAGCCTGTTGACAAAGCTTGGTGGGGGCTTCACCAATAGATAAGACTCAGAGATGGTCAGGTGGATCTGGAGGGGTTAGAAACAGGATGCAGTAAGGGTCAGTGTCCTTGCACTCCCTGTGTCCCTTTCATGCCCCTTAAGTGCTTTTCATGTTTGTTAGTTGATTGGGTTTTTCTGTCAACCAGAATGGAAGTAGGGAAGACACCTATTTGTTTAATTCACTTAGGAGATGCTCAATTGAAGGCTCATGGTCTTCTACTTCTTGGCTGTTATCAGTAGTGAAGGTGCACATATTGATTCAACATACTGATTTCAGTTCCTTTGGGTATATACCTAGCAGTGAAATTGCTGAAATATATGATAGTCCTTCTTCAAATTTTTTGAGAAACTTCTTCACTGTTTCTATACTATTAATTTACAATCCAACCTACATTGCACGAGGGTTATTTTTTTCTCCACATCCTCGCCAAGGCTTGCTTTTGGCAAACATGGCATATAGATACAATGAAATATTATTCAGTCACAAAAGGTCATCCTTTCATTTAAAACAGGGATGAAACTGAAGAACATTATGTTAAGTGAAATACGACAGGCACAGAAAGGCAAGTACCACATGATCTCACTGACATGTACAATCTTGGGGATCATAAAAGCAGAAAGTAGAATGGCCATTGCCAGAGGCTGGATGACAGGGGTGAGGGCAACAGAGAAATGTTGGTCAAAAGACACAAGTTCAGTAGAGAAGAGGAATAGTTCAGGAGATCTACAGTGCTTCATGGTCACTAGAGATAATAACTATGTATTATTGAGTAACTCATTATGTACTCAAAAATTGCTAAGACAGTAGATTTCAAGTGTTCTCACCACAATAGACAACAAATATGGAAGTTAAGGCATATGCTACTTAGCTTGATTTAGCCATTTCCCAATATATACATATTTCAAAATAACATACTGAAAATCATAAATATATACATTTGTATTCATCAATTTAAAAACAACATGAAGAAAAATCTAAATGGTAAGGCTCAGGAAGGGATGAGACATTGGGCTGTGGCTCTTGCTGGGCCTAAGGCTCAAAGGTGGAATGACCTCCAGGAAAAGTGAGGTGAAATTCAGAGCTCATGATGAGTTCAAGGAATGGAGTGAGCAGTCAGGGAGGAGAGAAGGCTCATGTAGTCACTATTAGAATTGGTCAAATAGGTCCATTCCTAGTGATTTCAGTATCTACACAGGTCATGAACTGACACATTTCCTACTTCCTGGCCTCTCTACCAGAGTTCTTGTCCTCCTTCCTACTACCTCTGTGGCTGCATCTGTAGACCTTGTTGACATCTAGAAACACCTTCCCTCCATAACCTTCATTTTATGTATTCAATAAAATCCATTTTACTATCTGATCACTAGCTCACTCCTTTCAGTATCAAAGCACATTTAGTCCCCTGGGACCCTCAAACCAAAGGTCCTACTGCTTTTTCATTGCCTTTCACCAAGCCTGGCTCTGTCCTCCCTCCTTCCTGACACAGCCTAAAATCCACTTATGAAAAATTTTCTCTTGAATCCACAGGCAACTCCTGTGTCCCTCTGTCATTTCCTTGGCAAAATCTCAATTCTGAGTCAGTGCCCACACAATGGCACGTGACTGGAGAAACCCACACAGAAAGGCTGAATCATTTTACTTTAAAGCAGTGGCTATTAATCCTCAAGTACACCCTCAGTGAATGCTAGAGTGGCATAGTACGTGCACCCTCCCACTGCCTAGAACACTGTGTGAAGCCTTCTTTCTCACTGCACAGACACCCCTCTCTGCAGCTCCTAGCTGATGGCTTGCTTCCTGTTTCACTAAGAAACCAGAAGCCACCAGAACACAACTTCTCCAAGCTTCACCACTACCTCTCCCACCTATGGGTATCTGTGCCTTTCTCCTGTATCACCAATTCCCCCTCCGTTCTGGTTCACTAGCATACAAACATTATCATGCTGCAAATTATTCCATATTTAAAAAATACTTGTATCTCATTCTCTCATATAGCCTCCCCACCATTTCTCTATTTTCGTTTATAACAAAACTCCTTGAAAAAGAGTTCTCAGTCAATACTCCATTGAATTCCTCTTTTCCCACTCTTGACTGAAAACACTCTCACCTGCCTTTGTTTCCCATGTTTTCCTGGAGATAGCTCTTGTAAGATCATATGTGACCTTCACACTGACAAACATGGCGGCCAAGTCTTTGTCATCACCTCACTTGATCTCCCTCCTGATACATATTCTTCAATGGCCTCCACATTCTGTGTTGGCTCCCTTCCTGCTTCACCCATAACTCCATCCCTGCCTCATTTGCCTCCTCCTCTATCCTCTTTCTAAATGTAGAACTGCCCAGAGTTTAGTCCTGGGGCTGCTTTTCTTTCTTTACATCAACTATCTTGTTGATATCCAGTTTCTTTACTTTTAATACCAACTAAATGTTACTTAGTCTCTAATCATCTCTCTAGCCCTGATACTCCCTCTGAACCTGAGACTCCTCAGAGTAGCCCACTCCACCATTGTCTTTCTTGGTTCAATTCAAGAAACTCCATCTTTCCTTAATTAAAAACCTGAGAGCTATCCTTGACTCCTGTCTTTCTGTCCTTGCCCAACCCCAAAATGTCATCAGAATCTAATGACTCTTCCATTTAAAGCCATTGAGAATTGGCATATTTCTTAAAACCTGTGTAAGCCACCATCATTTCTCACCTATGTTATTTAAATAATCCCTCAGATAGACTCCCAGCTTCCACGCTTGCCATCTATTCCCATAAAGCAACCAGATTGATAACTTATATAAAATAGAATAATATCATGATGCCCTTGATTCAGAACCCTCAATGTTTTCCCATATCATTCTAATATTTCCCATAGCCATTGTTACAATCGCTCTGGGGCTTTGCCTTATCTACTCTTTGTTGCCATCTCCAGCTGGCTGACCTCCTTCCCTTCCAGCCTCCTCCCACTTGATCCTCTTCAGCACAGCAGCCCCTGCTTCATCCTATAACAAGCAGACATGCTTCACTTCTGGAGCTTTTACACTTGTAGATCTCTGGATCAGGAACAGGATGGCCCCTCACTTCCTTCAGGTCTTGCTACAAAAGCCATGTTCTCAGGGGCCTTCCTCGACCACCTTATCTTAAACCTCTGCTCCATTTTCTCCATATTACTGGTCATCATCCACCATCCAATATCTTTGACTTCTTAGTTTTTTGACTAATATCCACGAGGATAGGATTGTGTTATGGTTTGTTGTTTTCTGTAATCCTGAGTTCTAGAAAAATGCCTGGCACATAATACCATTGAGTAAATACCTGATTATGAGTTGGCTTCAACTGACTTAGCAAAATAACATGGGCTGGATGGCTCACAGAAGAGAATTATATTATTTCACAGCTCTGGGGGCTGCAATTGGAGATGAAGTTGTTGGCAGGATTGGTTCCATCTATCCTTGGCTTACAAATGTCTATCTGTCTTCCTCTGCAACGTCACATGGGCATCCTCTGTGTGTGCCAGTGTACTAACCAACCCTTCTTATCAGGACTCCAGCCTCACAAAATTAGGGTCCACCTTAAAGACCTCATTTTACCTTAGTTCCCTTTTTAAAGATCCTATCTCTAAATATAGTCACATTGTGAGGTACTGGGGATTAGGAGGTCAATATATGAATTTGGAGAGGGGGATATAATTCAGCTCATAGCCTGATTAATTGTCTGATCAGTGGGCAAACACAGAGTGAGTCTCTTATGGGTTAAAGATGGATGTTTAGGCTCAAGGATGAAGTGAGGCTTGGTAAGGACATAAGGAGCTAGGGGCCTTAGAATGCAGAGAAGTGTTTAATTCTAGAATGGATGAGTATCAGGAAGAGTGAAGATCTGGGAGTGAATGAGGCTGTAAGAGGGCACTCATCTCAAGCAGAGGATAAGGTGTAAAGATGGGGTAGTGGAGAGGCAAAGTGGAGCGAGGTGATGGACTTGGTGGAGTTGAGGGATGAGGAAAGGAGGAACTGACCAAGGCTTGCAGAGATAAGGAGGGAAGGAGTCAGAGAAGTGGTGGGTGATAGCCAACCTTATCCCATGGGAAAGAATCAGGGACAACAAGAATGTCATCAATGGCCTTTTGTTCAACAAATATTAAGAATTTGAAGATGATGACAGCAGAGCACCAAACCAAGTGGGCAGAGCCCTTCTAAACACACAGTCCTGCCTGACAATGCTGGTCACACACCCAGGAAGCCAGCTCTACTGAATGGGATATGAATCAGAAATAGGGACAAGTTAGATGCTAGATCAAATTCAGGGTTGAAAGTCTGTCCTCTTGTACTCTCTTGAGAATGTTTGCTGAATTAACATCTGTGTTTTGCCTTTTAAAAAATCAGCAATCACTCTAAACTCTTTCAGAGCTGTGTCTTCCTACAATTCCAACACATGATTTAGATGATTTAGATGTTCTAAGCTATGTTTGAAGAGATCAGTGATGCAAGGCAAGAGAAGGGCAGAGAAGGGTACAAGTGTGATGGAGGTGAGCATAGGGAGTAAAGGGTTCCAGGAAGAGCAGTGTAGCTCTCTAGTCTTTATATAGTGAATGTGTTCTAGGCAGCTTTTCCCCACTGTGACCAAAAGACCTGACAAGAACAACTTGGAGGGAAAAAAAGTTGATTTTGGCTCTCAGTTTCAGAGGTTCAGTCCACAACTGGCTGACTCCATAGCTGTGGGCCTGAGATGAGGCAGAACATCATGATGAAAGGACGTGGGGGAGGGAGGCAGCTCAGGACATGACAACCAGGAAGCAAAGGGAGATCCTCTCTTCAATGACAAAATATTAACCCAAATACAGGCTCCAGGTAACCTACCTCCTGCATCCACACCCTACCTAGAGTTGCCACTAGGCTAATCCATTCAAGTGAATTAAGCCACCAATCAGCCCACAACTCTAATAATCTAATCATGTCACCTCTGAACATTCCTGAATTTTCTCACATGAACTTTCACATGAACTCATGTCTAAACCATAGTAGTAAGGATCTCACATATGCCAGCAGACTAAGGGAAGCTAAAGCAATGCACTTTGGCTGGCAAAGGAAAACACCTTGAAGGCACCAAACTAAACATTTCCTGGCCCATGCTATGGAGCCAATGGCTAAGTCCTTTCCCTATGGTTCAAGGGGATACTACTCAGAGCAACATCTAAAATCATGCAAAGGAATTTTTTGAGCCATTGTAAGGGAAGCAAGAAAGTCCTTCAAGGAAGTCAAAATGTCAGGTTCTCCACAGGGAGGAAGCAAGGGCCAAAGCTACCCTTAGTGTTGGGGACAACATCATGATAGTGAGTTGAAGACTGACATTCACTGGCACTCATCACTTTAGCCCAGCACCTCCTGCCTCAGCCCTACAAGGTGTGGAGAAGGCTTTGTGCTGTATGTTAGGGACATAGGAAGACACAAGGTCCCTGTTCCTCAGAGAGAGAAGACAAATGAGCAACTTTAACAAGCCACCTAATGAACAAAATGTGGCTGAATGAGACAAAGCTGACATGCTTTCCACTCACATATAAACACCAGGCACACGCCATCTAAGTGATTATTTCATTTACCCTCTTAACAAACTTTTGAGGCTGGTACTAATAGCATTATTCCCATTTGGCAAATAAGGAAACTGAGACGCAGAGAGCCAAAGTCATTTGCTGAAGATCACAGAGCCAATATGCGGTCCTGCCAAGGGGTGCAGCAGGCAGCCCAACCCGCAGTTATTGCTTTTTGTCCTTCCACTCCCTTGATGCACAGAAAAGCCCCCACATTTATCTTCACTGCACACAGTGCTGAGAATGGAATGGTCAACTTGGGTGGGACCTTACAAGACCTCATAGCACAGATGTCATCTGCACTGTGTGGGAAGAATGAATGCAAGTGCCCCAGGCTGACTGTGGGAGGAAAGGCATTCAAAGCAGACAAGGAACTAGAAATAGGCTGGTGTTGTCAGAGCCAGAAGCTCAAGTGCAGTGCTGGGGGGAGAGCAGAATCTATACAGCTGTGAGTGCACACTGGAAGCAATACCTTTACAACAGTCACTTGTACATGGATCTGTGGTTAAGATCGGGATGGGAATGTGTTGGTGGCCTATGAGGCTCAGATTAGTTCCCAAAGAGCTCAGATTTATTTCTATCAACAACCATGGCCCAGCTCTCTCCTTGAAACAGGGTTTCTATATCCAGTCCTTTGAGAATATATACATTCGCATCCTCAGATGATCTTGTTTATCTCTGCAGAACTTGCCTTGTAGGCCCCAGGGACATGGCTTTCCTGGCCTTCAATGGAGGAAGGCTCACAGATCTGTCTTTGGCAAGGAAGACTCTTGCAGCCTAGGAGCAGGAACCAAGCCAGGGAAGGATTCAGAATAAGGGGCTGGAGTAGAGATGAAAGTGCCAATGCAGTGGAAGAGGGAAGAGAGAAGGGTAGGTTCAGGGGCAGTGGGGGAGCCAGATCTGGCCAAGGTAGCTTTAAGCAAGCCCTGAGAGCTGGAGAGGAGGAGGCCCTGCAGTGATGGAGGCCTTCCTCTCCCCTCCACCTGGCAAGGCAGTTGCTATTTCTCTGCCTGGGATCTGGACAGGGAATAGTCTCAGGAGTGTCTCAGACTCATTCCCATTTGACAACTCCAGTGCTGGTCTCCACTTCAGAGGTGCAAAGAACAAAAAAGAGTCCCATACCTAGCAGGGCACAACCGGACCCACCCACTGCAAAGGTTTTACCACCCAGATCTTTAGGTCCCTCCTAACCATCTTGTCCTGCTCTTTTCCCTGGACTACTGTCATCCCTATGCTACTAGTGTCCTGTCCTATCTTGCTGAACCTCCCACAGGGCAGCCTGTGGAGCCTCCTCCCCAACCTGGTGCTCCTTGCTGGCCCAGAAAATTCCTTACTCTCCCCTTTCGGCACCTTAAGGTTTTTTCCTTCATCTAGCTTCATCCTTGAGAGGGGAGGCAGCCGGATTCTCCCCATTTCTCAGATTTTCCTGCAGAGAAACCTGTTGTCCAGGGTCAGGGTGTGGTGGTGGGTAAGTGAGGAAGCCAAGGTCACTTAGTTACTGGCAGAACCTGGCCTCGACTTAACCCTTCTTCTGTGGGCTCAGTGGAATCCCTTCAAAGCGGGCCCGGGCTGCTGGCACTAGCCCCTCACTTCTGGGCCGGCACCCAGAGCTAGGCCAGCCAGAATGGCAGGTGAGCACGGGTGGGGGACAGGAGGGGGTTGGGCTGCTCAGGGACGCCTGGCGCGCGGGCCTTGGGTGTGGCGCCAGAGCCCACAGCTGCACTAGGTCTTCCGAGGGCCCACGCCCTGGGTCACAACTTGTCCAGTGAAGTGTCTGAGGGTCCTCAGAGAGCCCCAGGCCCGTTGGCCAGGCCCCGCCCCCCGGCGGCACGGGCGGGGGCAGGGGCGGCGCCGGCGGAGTGGGGCGCGGGCGCGCGGTGATCGGTGCGCGCCGCCGCCCCTCTGGCCCAGCTTGCCGGCCCTCCCGCCCTAAACCCTCGGCCTGCTCTGGTTGCCCCCACCCCTCCTTCCTCTCCTGGCCTGGCGGCCTGGTGCGCTGTGCAGCGCGACGATCGCGGCCTGGCGATCGGGGCACAGCGGTCGTGGCGTTCCAGGGTGGCGCGCGAGGCGCGGGGCGCGAGGCCAGACCTGGCACGGCGGGGTGTGGGGGGCGGGCAGCGGCGGAGACCCCAGAGGAGATCAGGGGCAGGCAGGGGGGTATTGAGGTAATGGGCAGGGCCTGGGTGCCTGGCTGTGAGGGGCGGGGCTCCAGGCGCACTTTGGCCCTGGCCGGGAGGGCTACGGGCGCCTGGGGCGGCGGGAGGGCAGCGGGGCTGGGAGGGACAGAGGGAGGAGAGGGCTGGGCTGGGCTGGGGGGCTTGGCCGACGGGGAGCAGGTGGGCGGGGACAGGGGCCCTGCTGGAAGAGGCGCAGCAGCGAGGTGGCGGGCTGCGTGCGCAAACAGGGCGGCCGCCTCCTGGGCCCGGAGAACGGTGAGGCCGTTTGGGTTGGGTGCCCCATCCCCGAGGGCACGGATCCGTGTCCAGGGCCACTGAGCTGGGCATGAGGCACTGTTGGGGAGGGGGGCGGATCTGGAGGCCCTGTCGGCCAAGGCGTTTGGGGTATCTAGCAGACCCGGGAGAAGAGTGTTGCTGGGCCAGAAGCAGTAGTTATTGGCCAAGGTGTTGGTGTCGGGCAAAGGTGGGCGAGGACAGGCACTTTCACGGATGGCATGAGTGCCAGGGGACACGGGGGCCCCAGAGTTTGAGTTTGAGTATAATTTGGGAGTTGCTGTGTCACTGGGTGGGTCGATGATTCATGAGATTTGGAAATCACAGAACCCTTTCCTGCCGATCAGTTCTGAGTGGTGGAAATCAATTGGGCTAAGATTTGGAGAAGTGGTTTGAGGCCATGTCTTTGGACACCAGGTGCTCTGGTGGCCACCAGTCCCCATGTGAGGGACTTTGGGAGCTGTGTGTCCCAGAGCGCTGTGATTCACAGGCTTTGGCCTGGGGTGGGGTTAAGGAAGGTCTTTGTGGTGGCCAGCTCCGTGCCTTCCTTCCTTTCCAGGCTGTCAGGATTCAGCTGTGTTCCTGTGGGGAGTGGGTTAAAAATTCCTTCAGCCTACAATCAGCTTTACAGTATCCACCAGGGGCAGGAGGGACATATACATGCGTGACTGCAGCAGCATTCTCTGTCGTGGAGCCCTCGCGCTTCTTCACTGTTGCCATAGTAACTGCCTATTGATGGTGTATTTATAGGGGAAGAAGCAGGCGCTAAATTTTGGGGAGGGAGGGGGAGGAGGCCTCATGGCAGGCAGCAGCAGCAGTGATGGTGGCTACAGAATTGCTAATGGAGTGGGTAATGCCATGTGAGCTGTTTTGGGGAGATCTTGGGTCCTTTGAAGCTTAAAAATGAACTAATGACTTCTGCAGGTGCCAGAATAATCTACACTTGGGTCCCTGATATGTGTGGGTGTGCATGCACCAAAGTCTATGTGTTTGGGACAAAAGGTAGCTGGCTGTATGTATGCTATTATGTAATTTTTCCATGTAAAAAAAATTAAAAACATCGCAGTTCCCTTCCGTAAGCAATGAAGCATATTTTTCTTTCTTCCCTTATTAGTGAAGCCTTTGCTCATTCTTTTCAAACACTGACACATCGGTTCCATTTTCCTTCAACCAAAAGACCTTGCTGTCAGGCTTGATAGCCCCACACCTCAAGACATGGGCTTTGGATATCCATAATGAAGGCAGTATTTTGAGATAATGTCCCATCTTTACCATTATAAACATTAAGTGACAACTGTCACAAAATGGTAGGCCCATGTTTTGGCAAATTCACATTCATATGTCAAGAGTCTTTGGTGAGATTGTTGCAAGATTCAATAGAGAAAGCTCCTTGACATGGTGATACCACAGATGAATGTTAGATTTGTTGTTTTTCCTTTCATTGTGAATTTGTCCATGCTTTCTATCCTACCTGTTTGCCAAGAGGATTAAAAGCCACAGTGTAAATGTACAATAGGATTCTGGAAACATAAATAGAAAACCACACCAACTTGTACGAGAGAAGCATATGTGCCTAACAGCTGGGGCCCCAGGGCGCATGTGTTGGACTATTAGTGTTAACACTGAACTTCCTGGCAGTCTAGGCAAAAAGGGTAGCATAATGGGTTACACAGCTCACATGTCTTGCATCCCGTTAGTCATAAAACATGAGCTTCTGCTTGGGGAGGGGAACAGTGGGGATTATTGCTCCCAGATGTGGATGGCCTGTCTAGTGCTCCAGAATATGGTGGATGAGTGCTTGGGAATGTGTGTTGCAAGGAGGGGCAGGAGAGTGGTACACTGTGCCCATGGTTTACATATTGGCCAGATAACTCCTTAGGAGAAAATGAGAGGAGGCTGTGAGATGCTAGTTCATGTTAGAGGCAACTCTTCTAGTTAGTATCTCAGGGGTGTTTGTGGGGGGGGGTGTAGGTGTGGGTGTGTTTGCATGCACATGTGTGTGTTGAGGATGGAACACAGGACCTGGCACATGCTAAGCAAGTGCTCTGTCCCTGAGCTCTATTGCAGCCCTTTGTCTCAGTTTTGATCATTTAAATCCATTTCTTGGTACTGTGCTTCAGTGGACTTTAACACAAAGAGACTGAGAGATGCCTGCTTCCAGAACAGCCCGGTTATCTTGCCTCCCTGAATGGTGACAATGAACTGAGCAGGTTATCTTGTTTTGGGATTGTAAGAATATGACTGTGTTGTAGGTGGGGGATCTGACCATGCAGAACAGGTGTCTGCGGATGGTTACTGTAGGACATTGGAGATGGTTGTTGTTGTCTTAAGTTTGGCTTTCAAGGAATGTGCTTGTCATTAAAGGCATCTGGGACACTCCATTGTGATCCGAATTATTTCTGAATTCAGGTCGTGTCTCTGTTGTGGTTCATTTGCTTAACCTTGCCCAATCTCCCCCTCCCCCTTTTCTCTGGGCTTCATTTCCTTATCTGTCTCTGAGGTCCTTTCCAGTGTGAAGGCACAAAGATTCATTGAGGGGATGAGGAAGGAAAGAGCTTTAGCTTGTAGGAGTTTTCCTTTTTAAAGCAAAAGGTCAACCCTTATGTGTTCTTGGGGGAAATAGCTGAAAGGTTTGCTTTGGGCTCTGTTGGGTCCCTGGGAAGCTCTGGAGAAGAGCCTGGGGGAGAATGAGAACAACGGGAGGTATGAGTGGAGGGCATGGAGGGTGCTGCACCTCATGATGTGCTGCTTTGATCTTTTGACCAGGTCAGTGTGGGGTGTCCCATTCCAGGGCAGGGAGGGGGTTCCCCAAAGATATGAAGGTGTGATTTCACCACAACTCTGTTTTTCTCTCTTGCCAGGCGAGTGAGCCACTGAAGCCTGAGGGAGCATCATGGCAGGTGAGTTTCTCCTGACCCAGCAGAATGGGTTTCAGCCCTGCCTAGGGACTCATGGGAGAAGAACATGTTCATTTTTCAAGTCCTTCTCAGCTTTCCTCTCCCTAGGTGGCCCTGTGGCTCTTGTCCAATTGGCTGAGCATGTGGAACATGGCTGACTTCTGGAGCATGTGTTACTTGGAGATGTGCACTTACCAGGCCTTTGTAACACACTAATGTGACAGGCCATGAGGCCTAGAGAAGGGGAAACTAAGAGGTGTCCCACCTCTGGGTGAACACCAGGAGCAAATGTTACCTCTTATTTCATCCTCCAAAACTTCAGCTTTGGAGATACATAGCTCATTTCATGCCAGTCATACAACTGTAGCTGGGTTTGTTCTTTTGGAATATATATATATGGTTACCACTTAATGGCAGTTTTTCAGGAAGGGTATGTGCCAGATCTACTAATGCTTAGATTCTCCATGTAGACCCCAAGCCTCTATTCCAGGATGTACTCTCAGGTTCATATGCATTTAGTCTCCTCAGCCTGGCTTTGTACTAGAATGTCCAAGTAAAACTACTCATGCCAGGTGACCTGATGGCACAGGCAGCCAATTCAGGCAAATGGATGCCTTCCTGGTGGAGTCCTGTGTGATTACCAGTATGAGTCCCACCAGCATCAATGTCAAAGACGTAAATGCAGATCCTGTTTATTTATTCATGGATGGCTACAGAACTCAGAACTTGCATTCTTTCTTGCTCCCATGCACTATAAACTGCCCTTTCTGTTGGTTCTCATTTTTCTCTGTACTATCAGGGGCTTGAACCCTGCCAGGACCCTTGGAGTCTAGATAGGAATAGCATGGCATTGTAGACAGTCATCCCTTTTACCCCTTTTGCAAAGAGCAACCCACCCTCTGGGTGGAGGAAGCCTGGCATGTGGTTGCTGTTTTTGCCTTGTTTCCTGCCCTAATTGTGCCTCCGTCCCCGGGCTAGCCTGGGTACCCCCATTGCAGTCCTCGGTACCACTCTCTCCTCAGTGTTTCTGGAGGCCAAGAATGCACATTCTGTCCTGAAACGATTCCCTCGTGCCAACGAGTTCCTGGAGGAGCTGCGCCAGGGCACCATTGAGCGAGAGTGCATGGAAGAGATCTGCAGCTATGAGGAAGTCAAGGAGGTGTTTGAGAACAAAGAGAAAACGGCATGTACTACCTTGGGGCTGGGTTCTGGGGGTAAAAGTAGACCCAGGAACAACAATAACAGACCTGGATACCTGGGCTGGGTCAGAAGCAAGGAACAAAAGCCACCCCAGCTTAGCATATCCACTGGGGTCAGAGAGGAACGGATCAAATGCCCTTCCAATTCCATTGCCTGGTTTGGGGAGGGCCTTCTCACATGGGAGCGTTGTCTTTTGTGCTTGGTCCATTCTACAGCCTCTTTCTGATGGATCTTCCAGGGCAGTCAGAAGAGGAATGGTGGGAAAGAGCTCCAGGTCCTGCCCAGCCTAAGCTGAGGCTTGCTGAAGGCCACTGGGGTCTATGTGGAGCATGAGCACTTGGTGAGCATCTCCTTTCATCCACCTTCCCCAATTGTGAGTAGCCCTTCTTCTTTTGCAGATGGAGTTCTGGAAGGGGTACCCCAATGCTGTCTACTCAGTCCGAGACCCCTCCCAGAGTTCGGATGCCATGTATGTGGTTGTGCCCCTGCTAGGAGTAGCGTTGCTGATTGTCATCGCCTTGTTCATCATCTGGAGGTGCCAGCTGCAGAAAGCAACTCGTCATCACCCCTCCTATGCTCAGAACCGGTACCTAGCCAGTCGCACTGGGCACAGCCTCCCCCGGGTCATGGTGTATCGTGGCACTGTGCATAGCCAGGGAGAGTCCTCTGGTCACCGTGAGGCTGGGAGCACCCAACAGGTGGTGCTGGGGTCTGGCCGAGGGGGCAGAGCCACAGTCCGGCTTGAGAGCACTCTCTACCTCCCTGAGCTCTCTCTCTCCAGGCTGTCCAGTGCCACTCCTCCTCCCTCCTACGAGGAGGTGACCGCACCCCAGGAGGGCAGCAGTGAGGAGGCCAGTGTCTCCTACAGTGACCCACCCCCAAAATATGAGGAGATAGTGGCTGCCAGCCCTGGTGCAGACAAGTAGTAGGTCACTTGTTCTGGCCTGTGTGAAAGCCTCTTTCTGAGGCCTCCTGTTTTCTTTTCAACTTTTGAAAGACTGTGCCACCACAAAACAGCCTTAGCCTCCTTGTTGCCAAATAATTCCCTAACCGTGGATTTTTAGGAAGTCAGTTGTCAGAGACAGGTGGGGAGGATGGGGGTCAGGAGCACACATGACGCAAAGCCCCCTGGGAAGAGCTACACACCTGAGAGCCCAGCTCTTCCCAAACCTCCCAAACCCCCACTGTCCTGTCCTCCCATCAGGGACTGGCTTCTCTTAATGCCAAAGGAATCAGTCCATTGTGTTGATTGTGGCTGGAGCTGTGGGGCTGGCTGGAGACCTGTGTATGGGCCCAGAGGTGAGGGAGAGAAGCCAGCCCCACAGCACCAGTCTTCCTCAACAGTTCTGTGCTTTCTGTCCTGTCTTACATTGTAAGGATGGGACAAGGATTTAGCAACAACAAGACAAATCATGTAATTACAAAAATGTAATAACAAAGATAAATAACAAACAATAGCACCCAGGCCATTCTTATGAGGCCTAGGGAAGTCAGTTGCACAGTTCTGTGATTCCACCCCCACCCTCCTGACCAGGTCTGTGTGAAGGATGCAGGGCAGGGGACTGGGTAGCAGAGCTCCTCCCTGCAGACTGACCAAGGGGCCCGCAAGAACTGTGCCACCCTTTTCTGGTGTGCTTGATCTCCCAGACCTGTATACCAGCTCTGTTAAAACCACTACCCATAGGCCTGAGCCCACTTGCAGCCCAGAAGCACTTTGTCCTGGGGAAAACTGATGCTCCTGACCCTGCCTGTAGAGTTCATGCCCTCCTAAAGGACTGGGATTCAGGCTGGGTCCCGTAGCTGAAGTCTTCTCCTGATGTGGTTGATTAAGCCACAGTACAATTAAACCCATGAGATTGGCCTCCTCAGCATGGAGCTCTCTGGCTTTGAAATTTTAGGATACTTCCCTTTTTGTGAATAGATGCATTGAACTTGAACTTCAAATTGATGATTTCTCCTTAATGATGGTGCCCACCTGAGGAGAAGATCCCAAAGTGTCTCTTTTTCAAAATTTATTTGTGTGGGAGCCCATGACCTGGGGTTGAAGGCCCATCCAGGGTTTGCTCTGCCATGGCTAGGTGCTGGTCCATTTATGGTGAGGCTTTGGACAGCAATTGGGCAAGGTGACCTGCTCTGTAACTGTGCCAGTAACCATGCAAAAGGCATTGTTGATACCATCTGTCTCCACCCCCTCACCATCCTCCTGGCTGCAGTGCCAAATCATTTTTCCTCTGTGGTGCTTTAAAAAATGTAGCAAATTTTTTGGGGCCCAAAAGAGTGCAGAGCAAGGGTCTATTGGCAACTGCAGCAATTTAAAGCCCACTGATAACAAGCTTCCTTTTCTAAACAGCTCTCCAAGGCAGACATCCCGGGACTCATTTCCTGCATACAGCCTTGACTTGGGGCCACAGATGATTTCTGGAGGCCCCATTCAGTCCTGGGGAAAGTCCCAGGACATGTTCAAAGTCAGGAGGCTGACAGCTTGGCTAATGTGATCCTGTGGGTATGTTTTCCCATCCTTCCTTCTTCCTCACAGCCTCAGGAGGTTGACTAAGCTAATGCTTGAAGCACCATGGAGCCAGTGAGGCTTGCCCTTAGCGGGATTCTTCTAGAAATATGTGAGATTTTCTGAGGGCCTTTCTGCCTCTGATGTTGAGTCTCAACCTGAGGAATCTCTAGCCGGATGACCCTTTTTGTATCCTTTGCCCTCTCCTCAGTGTTCTCTAATGCCAGAGATGCTGACCAGGTGGCATTCCCACTTGCCTACCTTCCTCTTTCCCTTCCCTGGACCACTAGCATTGCACTCCTGCCCTTCCTCATGAAGGGACTTTTGGCCTGAAAGGTCCCTTACTTTTTCAATGATGGAAACTGGGGCCAATTCCATTCAGCCATGTTGGAGGACCTGGAGAAAACCAGAAACTCTGGGGCCAGCCCCAGTTTTCCCAGGATTTTCTCAAGCAGGTACCCAAGAGTGACCTGGGAGCATGTGAAAAGAGACCTAGCCCAATGTGTCTCCCTTCCCCCTACCAGGTAGCAGAGAACCAGGCATAGACTCCACTCACCAGAGCCAGAGGGATTATGCCAAGGAATGCCCACTGCCCATGGCATTTGTTGAGCCCAGTATCTTGAGGCTGAGTGGTGGCCAACAGAGAGAGTAGGAAGCAGAAGCCTGGAGACTGGCCTGTGGAGGGCAGCAGACGTTCCTTGGGCTGAGGACAGACCACAGGGAGAGCCAGATGCAATTCTTTAAAGCCTGTGGTCTCTGGTTCAGGTGCTTCACAGAGTTTTTCCAGGTGGGGTTGTGCCAAAGCCTCTGGGATGGTTTTTGCAGCATACAGTAAAAAAAAAAAAAAAAAAAGACTGTAGAGTATGCACAGTGGGTAGAACTCCTTGCGGTGCACACTTGGCTTTTACGAATGCCCTGTACATATCTTTTCAAACTGTCTTTGTATGAATGTTGATTTGATACAATGCTAACACTTCAGTAGCCACATTTTTGTTGTTTTTGGACTTGTGTATGAGTGTGTGTGTGTATACACGTATGCACGTTGCCTTTTCTCATTGCTTATCTGAAACAATAGCCGGCATGCGGCTATATTTGTACCAGGAGGGATCCGGTCTGAAAGAAGGAATGTCCCCTCCTAGGGCTGGGCAGCCTTGACAGGGTCCTGAGTGAGGAAAATCGAGATTAACTGTTGGAGCCCCCACCCAAAGTCATCACTTTTTGTCCCCCCACAAAAGGCTTTGGAAGAAGATGAAGGCATTTCACTCTGTGGGTCCCCCACTTACACTCTTTTGGCATGGTGCCCCTGCCTTGGCTCTGTTCCGTGGGCATCAGAAGCTGAAGGAATTCTCAGTACTCCTGGATATTTTTTTGTGTGTGTGCGTGTGTGTGTGTGTAAAGATGTGTGACAATTGACTTTGGGAATGGCGGGGCTAGTTACTTAGATATTTTTCATTAAAAAAGAAAAGGCTTTAAAAAGTTCCTTGAAATATGACTGTCACTCATTTTCAACCAAAAATTTTTAACACTTTTTAAAACAAGAATTGCAATCCTGTCCCTTCCCCATTGCCCATCACCTTGGGTTTTCAAAATGAAAGCACAAGAGAAAGAGTGGGGTGCACAGGTGCCTGGCGCGTGCACATCCCCTGCACAGCTGCGTTGTGCCCTGGCTGAGGGAGACGCAGTGCTGAGCAGTTGGACCCAGGAGGCCAAGACCTCCTTTCTACTTGCCAATCCCACTGCCATTAGTGTGAAATCTTTAGGGTGCTTTGGAAAACAGGAATGTGCCTGATTTGATGGACATTGTCTTTTTTTGGTAGCCCATTGGAGGAATTCAGAATTCAGGACAGGAGGACAGGAAAGTGTCTTTTTGTTAAGTAGTTGGAGCCAGATGCTTCCCTTCTCCAAGTGCATGGAGACTCTGACCCCCAGCCAGAGTAGATTTTTGACAACCAACTTGTATCCCATGAGAAAAAAAAAAAGCACTGCCTCTAGATTGTTCTTTTGTCCAAGTGAGAGCAAGATGATGGAGAGAGGCTCTCTGACTCACCAAGGCTCTTTCTAGAACAATGTATATGCTCTGGCTCCTGTGTGTCCACTCACAGTCAAGGCTGAACTGCTTTTCAGCTTGACAAGGGATGAAGCTCCATTTCAGGGCTTCTCCGATTCAGAAACAAGCACACACTCCCCCACTGAAGTCTACTAATACTAATCAGTATAATTAGCTAATTTAAAAGTACTGTAATCAGACTGCTTGCAGCTACTGTAAAAGCCTATTAATTTGAAGCCCACTATAATTCAGAACTTAGAGAAAATCACAATTTGAGATAATTCACGATAGCTGCAATTCCTGCTACATAAAAATATTTAAAAGATACTTCCCGTCGGTCAATTTCCAGGGTCTTCTGTGTAAGAGGAATACAGTTTAAAGTGAGTCCCCTTTTCAAAGGAAAGGCTCAAGATATTAAGGATCCCTTCACCGTGCCTTCAGCTTTGGGGTTCAGCATTTCTCGTCTGTAAGGTTCCTTCTGTGCAGGGTGATCCCTTGTTCTCTCTCCATTGTGGGAAATTTCAGCCTTTCACTCCACTCTTGTATTTATCCTCTGAATAACATAGTTTGTGAACTTGACTGCAATTTTAAACACAAGTATATGTCTTTCTAAGTATTCTGTGAAGCAGATGTTATGCTTGCAGACTGGCTGCTCCCATCATTTGCCCCCAAATATTTAAACTTCGAGAGCTTTTCCTTTCACAGGCTGTGGGCGGTGAGTCTCTCTCTCTCTAGCAGGAATTTCTCTCACAAAGATATCCAAACAGCACACCCCCTCGGGCTCAGCGCTCAACAGTTGTTTCACTGTACTGCTATCTGACCGCTGAACAGTGCCTGCCCTTCTCCTGCCCCCAGCCAAGCATTAACACAGATAACCAGAATGGGACCAGTACCCTAGCTGCTTTTGCCTCCCAATCTGTCTCCTTTCACAGATGCCACTTTCCCAGGCCTCAACACACCTGCTATTTCACTCTGTAATTGTGAATTTGTGACAGTGGAAACCCTGGTATGTGCAACTGAGCTTATAGAAATGATTACTGTGAAATGGATTAATTTTGGTACCACTTTAAATTGTGCTCATATTCATGTGTTGACCTATGTCAGCTGGGAAATCTGTGTATTCAGTAATATGTCAGGATTTCATTAGATCCTGGGGGCAACGAACAAACTTGCTTCTGACCTCTATTGCTCTCGCTTTCTTGCTTTTTATGATTGTCGAGCTTCGCTGTTAACTTTTGTCTCTTTCTGTACAAGAAGATAAAGAATAAAAATAAAGAGCAAACAACATCCACTTGCATCCTGTCCTGGTCCATCTTGCATCCCTGATGACTTCCAAACTTCCATAGAGTATGGATGGCTGGCAGTCAGGTGTGGTTTTCCAAAAGATAGACTGTAGATGATGACATAGCAGAAAACAGTTTAGGAGAAAGAAGCAAAGGTGCTCCAGGTCTCATACCTTGTCCCCATGTTTTGTCCAATGATCTTCCCCATCACCCCTGGGATGAAGTTAGCAAGATCTGTCACAGATCTTGGTTGACAACTTCCTTGTCACTTTGTCATTGTTTACTAACAGAGTTGTCCCTTGCTAGAAAGATGCTGGAGGAGAGGTGGGAAGGAGTCTTCCTGTGTCCTTTGTGGATGGGACACAATACTTAGGCTTTTCCCTGGCTGGTTCCTGAGTTCTGAGGATGGCAAGGGTCAGGGACAACTCAGAGGGCAATGATATCTCAGCATCCATATGAAAGAAATCTGGTCTTGCCCCAAAGCCTGCCAGCCATTGGTGTGTAGCAAGGTGAAGCCATGGGGTTGTGCCAACCCCTCAGTAATGGAAGTTATTGGAGACACTATTTTTGGTGCTGAGGATCAAACCCAGGGTCTCATGCATGTTAATCAAGCACTCTACCACATCCCCAGCCTTCCCAGCAATGTCAGAAAGCTGCCCTTTAATGGGGCAGGCCCTGGCAGCAGTAGAACAAAGGTAATGGATTCTGGGGCCACATAGACAATGCCAGAAATGGCAGCTGGAGACCCTGGGTTTCATTCTTATCTCAGACTGGCTTAGTTGAGTGAAGCCAACCTTCTGAAGATAATGAGAAGTCAAATGAAGGCCCATCAACTGTACCCCAGCACACAGATTGGGTCAGATTGTGAATGCAGATTTTGAACCTAGGTCTCCTTTTCCAGATACCAGTGTTCTAGGTGGTGACTTAGGGTTACAGGCTAGCCCATGCGAGGAAACTAATAGATAACAAGGCTTCTGGCTTCCAAAGTCTCCCTTGGGACACCAACCAAGGCATTGGTCATCTCCTTCTTATCTACCACTATACCATGAGGCCACAGGTTCCAGAACCAAGATACTTTGATTGCTTTTATCTTGAGGGTGAAGACAAATCAGGGTCAGGATCTTAATGAAGTGATAGTAGGCAAGCGGAGACAGGGAATGAGGTGATAAGCAAAGCCTTTGCTTTAGGGGTAGGCTTAGGAAAGGTGAAGACCCTCTTCTCACCCTTTCCCTCTCTGCTCATTCTGCCTATGGCAAACCTGTCATAGCAAATGGGCTTGAGGGCAATGAACGGACAGTGGGAAGTGCCCATGATTTATGCTTATAAATGAGCATAGCCAGCATTTACAGGGAAGTTAGTGTGTACCAGACCTATACATGGATTAGCTGAGATAGTCCTTCCAAAAACACTGGGATGTGGCTTTATAATCAGCTCTATTTTATACCCTACAGAAGCAAGGCCAAAAATGTATGTCATTCAGCCAAGGGCTCAAAGGAAGGAAACATTCATCTCGTGAATTCAGGTCTACCCTAATTGTCCCACCCCAAGCTACCATATATTGCACTGTGGGGTTCATTCAGAAAAGGGTCACTTTATTTTATTATTATTAATTATTATTTTGTTGCTGGGGATGGAACCCATGGACTAGGGGCTTAACCACTGGGGAGCCACATCCCCAGCCCCCCCCCTTTTTTGAATTTTGAGACAGGGTCTTGCTAAGTTGCTGAGACTGGCCTTGAATTTGCCATCCTCCTGCTTCAACCTCCTGAGCCACTGCACCAGGCTTAGAACAGTCATGTCAGTTTGCTTTTGTGTTGACTATCCACCATTTCCCCTGACTCTCCCTTTCCAAACTGTTAACTCCATAAAGTCATGGACCACTGAATAACTTTTCTTACCACTTCTTCCCCAGAACACAATATGGTTCTTGGTTTATGGTAAGTGTTTAATTAAAAAGATATAAAAGCAGGGGTTGGGGTTGTGGCTCAGTGGTGGAGCACTTGCTAGCATGTGTGAGGTGCTGGGTTCAATCCTCAGCACCACATAACAAATAAATAAATGAAATGGAGGTATTGTGTCCAACTAAAACTAAAAAAAAAAATAAAAAGTATAAAAGCAACTGTGTTGACTGCTTATATTCTCCAATCAGGGTCCAAGCTCCATGCATTAATTTGTTAGGCTGCCATAATGAAGTACTCCAGTGTATGGCTTAAACAGGGACTTACTTCCTCACAGTTCTAGAGCCTGGAAATCCAAGATCAAGGTGTGTGCCAGGTTGGTTCCTTCCCAAGCCTTACTCCTTAGCTTATAGAAAGCTGTCTCCTCCCTGGATCTTCACATGGCCTTTCCTATGTGCCCTTTTGTTTCTCAATCTCCAGTCACACTGCATTAGGGCTCACTGTAATCAATTCAGTTTACTCTAGTTACCACTTTAACGATCATAGATTCAGCCGGGCACAGTGGCACATGAGTGTAATCCATGGCTCAGGAGGCTTAGGTAGGAGGATCGTGAGTTCAAAACCAGCTTCGGCAAAAGTGAGGCATTAAGCAACTTACTGAGACCTTGTGTCTAAATAAAATATAAAATTGGGCTAGGGATATGGTTCAGTGTCCTAGTGTCCAAGTGCCTGAGTTCAATCCCAGGTACAAAAAAAAATTATAGATCCAAACACTAGACTTCAACATATAATTTCTTGGGGGGAGCACACTTATTCAACCTAGAACACCATTTATGGCAGGGGCTGTTTTAGTGTCAAATCCCCCAAACTTTGTATATCTTATGCACTCTGCAAAACTGATAGGGGTGGACAGAATGGCTTCACTGAGATTCTGGCAAATACAGGCACCTTGCCAGTCTCAAACCAGGCTCTAGAGAAGCATTGTCCCTACCATAGCTGGAAGGACCTGAGATAATTGTCAAAGGTCCTCACAGGGTCAGTAGGGTTGGGAGAGTGGAAATAAGCTTCAGGATGGTTTCCCCAGGGTCCCTCTATGGAAGGTGCTGTGACATCCCAGTGCCTGAAAAAATAGACAAAATGTTTGTACCACTCATATTATTTTTATAGATAAAACATGTTGTTTGGGGGAATCATCACAAGACTGGCAGCTCCAATAATAGTGACTTTCAACAATTTCTCTGAAGAACTCAAACTATGATTGATTCAGTTTCACCAGAATTTGTGTGCTATAAAAATAGAGACTGGGTAACATTTCATAGCAGGGTGGTTGCACTAAATCACAGGAGCCCAAGTGGGTGGGCCAGTCAGTATTGATGCCTCAGGGTCCTGGGACTGACAGGAGATACAGGGGACTGTCAGCCTGCAGCACCACAAGTGCCCTGCATGGGCTGACTTCTCTCTACTTGGTCAATCTCATAATACACAAAATCTCCCTCCATGCTTCCCTGGCTTCTTCTGTTTCCTTACCAACATGATGGGCCTTTGGGCCTCCAGAAAGGTATGTGGTAGCATCCCAGCTACCCGGAGCACTTCTCAGAGCTGGGAGGAGGGAGGCCTGAAACGAATCATCATAATGGTGCACATTGAACTTGCTGATAGGGAAAGACCAGTGGGGTTGGTTATGGAGGCCTCTGGAGAAAGCTGACTGGAGGAAGCCATGGCCAACTCAAATGAAGGATGAGTATACCTCAGCCAGGCAAAGAGCATGGGAGACAACTAAATCAGGCAAAGGGACAGCATGTGTAAAGGCCTGAGCTCTAATGAGCCCATAATTTTGTTGAGGAAACAGGAAGCCAGAGCAGCATAAGGGGAAAGTTCTGCACAAGATGAGATTGGCCAAGTAGAGGGAAGGCAGCTTATGCGCAACCCTTTCAGCCATACTCAGAACTGCCATGTTTACACTAGTGATAATGGGAGGCCACTGACGGATCCTTTAAAGAGCTAAAGAACATAGTCAGGTCTGCTGGTTTGCCATGTGGAGAATGGGTGCAGGAATCACCCATCTACCTGTCACATAGGTCAGGTTAGTGCAATCGTCCAGATAACAAGTGGTGGCCAGAGGAGACCAAAATAGATTGGTGAGATCAATTTTGCTCCAACTTTGGTAAGCAGAAGGAACATTTGATGGTTTAAAATAAAAATCCAGATACCCCACCAGCTTGGGCCCATGGATATGGCATTATTACTAAATTCTCCAGTTGATTCCTCTGTTGGAGATCCTTGTTTTATTTTTTAACATATATATTTTTAGTGGAAGATGGACACAATACCTTTATTTTATTTATTTTTATATTTTATGTGGTGCTGAGAATTGAACCCAGTGCCTCACACATGCTAGGCAACTGCTGTACCACTGAGTCACAACCCCAGCCCCTCTTGGGGATCTTTGGATCATGACAGAAGGAACACTGAATTCTAATAGGAGACAAAACCATGTAAGGTGATTGATTAATTGCCTTGGGAAGAGATAGGGAGGAGTCCCAGATAATCCTCAGGATTGGGGATTTAGGCAGTGGGGTAGATGGTGTGGCCATTTGGTAGGAAGGATCACTCTAGAGGGGGAGCAGATTGAGGGGAGCAAAAGACCTCAGGTTTGTTTTGGGACATGTCAGGCATGTTGTGTGGAGGGTGTTTGAGGAGAGCTGAGAAGAAAAACCTAGGCTGGAGCAGGAGAGACCAGAGTTGAACATGTTATCAGAAACGACCATAGAGTATGAGTATGAGTATGAGTATGGGCCCAAGGACCCAGGAAACAAGCCAGATAAGCAGGGAGGGGCTGTGAAAGCGGGAGGGGGTGTCCTGGATACCAAAGAAGAGTTGTTTGGTTGGCAAAGGTTAGTATCAGCTGAATTGTTGAGAAACCCAGACTAGAATGAGTGGCAGGATGTCTGGAGGTGGAAAACTGGAGACAGTGTGCAGGGTGAAGATGACACTTTCAGGGACTGAGAAAGGACTGTCACATGGGCGAACAGACAGGCCATCCTTTGTAACCAGAAAGAAGGTCTTGTGTACTATGTAAAAGTCCAGTTCACATGCTTCAAGCCCTAACTCTGTTCCAGGAACCAAGTGCTTCACATTCCATGACCACTTATCTACCTTTTTGAGGCAGGATCATAGCAACACAGAGAGGCCAAGAGACTAAAAGTCACACAGCTAATAAGCAAGGATTTAGGAGTTAAACCAATGGCTAAGAATGATGGATGGCCAAATTGGGGTTCTGGTGCACCCCACCATCCCTGATGCATACTGTTTGCCAGCAGGGTGTTCAGATACAAACTGTCTGCTGGAGTTTGTCTTCCAAGAGTGAAGGGCAGGCCAGAGTAGAGTGGATTCAAGATATATTTGCTTAAACTTTCTTGAGCCAGCTCCTCCCTTAGTCTTCCTGTGAGCCTAGCAAAGAACCTGGATTGTTCATTCATACAATGACCTTGGTTTGCTGCCCAATCAGTAAGCTGGGGCAATCTGGCCCACTTTACCCTTACTCCCAGCTGCATTTCTCACCTTGGGCCTTATTTTCTCCTCTCCTCCAACTTCTTTTTCCAGCTCAGTGGGGGCAGCTGCTGTTTACATTTTTGAGCTGGTCAGCGTCTGAGACTTTGTACCACTTTTTCCACCTCCTCATCATTGTTGGCTATTTTCCTGTGGCCTCTGATTATCCTGACTTTCACATACACATCACATTTCAGTCACTGGCCATGGAAACAATTGAAAGCAGATGCATTTCCATCTGAGGAGTCACCACGTGGCCAAGGCCCAGGATTCTGCAAGGTCACCTTCCAACTCCCTTCCCGGGATTCAGGGAAGAAGTTATTCTCCACTGGCTCCAACAGTACCTTGGATTTTGTGGCTAAGTGCCCTCATCTCTCAGGGGATATAGATGCTGAGGTACTGTATATGAGCAGGTGACTGAAGCCTTTCTGGTCTCTGGATCTGCTCCCAGCTTTTGGGGGAAGGATTCTTGGGCCAGCAGAAAGGAAAGGAGGAGAAAGAAAAAGTAGCAAACCGCTGGTTACTCTAGGAGGTGATATCCTTCTCTCCTGGCCTCATATTCTCAGGGCTCCTCTTTGTCCCTGGGTTACCCCTGGGGCAGTGTACCAGCAACCATTGCCTTAATCTTGATGGCTCCTCTGGTGTGGCTGAAACAACCCACTCCCCAGGAGGACTCCTTAAGTGCTATTCTGAAGGGCCCCAGAGATGCAGAAGAATTGCCTCTGGTCATAAGCCCTGAAGACCTGGGAGCCACTTAATAACTTCAGAACTGGCAACCCTGCTGGGGTATAAGCCAAATACCAGGGTCTTTGCCCCAGGCAGAGAAGGTATTTCTATTAACCCATATCTCCAAGAGAGCTAGCCAGATGTTCCTAGAGGTGTGCAGTGAAACGTTACAGGGACCCAGAACAGTGGTTGGGCCAAGTGTTTCTTTGGCCTCTCCTCCTTAGGTTGACAAAGTCCCAGCAAATACCTGCCAGATTCTAAAAGAAGCAGACGTGACCACCACACAAAGCCTTAGTACTGTCTCCACAGACCCACGGACTTCCTTCCTGTCTGCTTGGCTCTAACTGCCAACTAGAACACAAACTCTGTGGGGAAAGAGACTTTGTCATTATCCCTAGTACCTAGCAGTCTCATTGTTGCGTTAATTATGATTAAGACTGAACCGTTGCTTGGTGAGTCTTGATTCAGAATAGCCATACTGAATGAGAGGAGCCCACATATGGAGACAGAAAACTATAAATCAAGGTGACCTTGTCTCCATGGAAATCAGGGACATCCTAATGGCTGCTCTATGTGACTCTGTCACTTTTATTTCCCTCCCTATGCTCACAAGGTGGCCTTCCTTCCCTGGGTCAGCTACAGTCCCTGCAACTTGACCCCATGTTCCTCTGTCTGTCCTTCCTGTCTTGTTAAGGCTATGCTAGTTCCCCTTCCCCTTCCTTTCTGGCAGGGGTGGGGGCCCTGGGACTTCAGGGATGACCTCAGTACCAGCTGCTTCCAGGAGCAGGAAGGAGAATTGTTTATAGGTCCACAAGTTTCATTAACCAGCTGAAAGGAAGCTCTTAACTGCCTGCAGAATCCAGATGGTGGGCTAACTCACTTGGGTTTGAGGCTGTGGCTGTCTGAGAGTGGGCCAAAGGCAGGGCTTAAAAGCAGGAGATTATTGTCCCCAAAAGCTTTTGGACCTGCATTTTTTTTTTTTTTTATACCAGGGATTGAACCTAAGGATGCTTAACCACTAGGCCACATCCCAAGCCCATTTTAATTTTTATTTTGAGACAGGGTCTAAGTTGCTGAGGCTGGCCCAGACTTGGGACCTTCCTGCCTCAACCTCTCAAGCTGCTGGGATTACAGATTGGACTTGCTTTTGGGAATTTTGGTTTGGATGACTTCTTTTTTTTCTTAAAAATCACATTTATTATTGATTTTATTTCTCATCGTGGGAAACTTATTCCTAAGATCCAGCTTGGTCTATAGTCTATAATTCTTTCTTTCTTTTTTTTTTTTTTTTTAGAAAAAATACTGACTTCCTTTTATTTATTTATTTTTTAAACATCAGAAATTTATTAGGGGGCTGGGGAAGTGGCTCAAGCGGTATCGCGCTCGCCTGGCATGCGTGCGGCCCGGGTTCGATCCTCAGTACCACATACAAACAAAGATGTTGTGTCCGCCAAAAACTGAAAAATAAATATTGAAATTCTCCCTCTCTCTCTCTCCCTCTCTCTCTCTCTCTAAAAAAAAGATTTATTAAAAAAAAGAAATTTATTAGTTGCTCAAAACATTACCTTCATCTTGACATTCATATATCATACATTTGTTTCAAATGGGGTATGAATTCTTATTATTCCCATGAATACAGATTGCAGGATCACATTGATTATACAGCCATGTTTATACATACTGCCGCACTAGTGTCTGACTTCTTAAACAGAAACCCAATAGAAGAAAGTGGTAAGAGCAGATAGCTATGCATGAAGAGAGGCTAAGCTAGGGTCTGCTACACAGCTCAGGAAGCCCTCAGTACACCTCCTTGAAGCCATTAGACACAGCTTGAAACTGAGTTTGAGCTCAATCTTCCATATGAAAATAGGAAACTGAGGCTCAGAGCAGAAGAAACTCCTTACCAAGATGTACCAGGGACAGGAGTCACTCTGTAGAGCACTGACCCCAAGCCTGGGCATCTGCTGCCTCCAACTGTGGCTGGCTAGGGAGGTGGGAACAGGGAGAGAACATTGCTAGTCTGAGCAGACTGCTTGGCTGGCTAAGTAGCTGGAAGAGGCCAGTAATCAGGAGGCATTGTTGGAGATAGGGGACCAGGTAGACAGAGGGCAGGAAGAGAGACAGACAGACACAAGGGCAGACTGGCAGACAAGCAGGCAGTAGCCTGTGTTGAGTTGGATGCCTGTTCTATGGGGATGCTGGATGCCCTCTAGGTTTCAGCCAAAACTTGCATGCAATTAAATGAATGTGTTTTGTTCCCACTGGAGGCTGTGTTCAAGATCACCTTAGGAAAAAGATGTTTCCTTTGGAGACGCATGGCTTAAAGGGAGGGAGAGCTTTCACCCCCATCCCTCTCTGTTAATAAAACAAATCTTATTTTAATAAAGATCCAAGCCCTCCAGCAGACAGTTCACCAGAAAGAATTACAGAAGATCAATAAACAAATGAAAAATTGCTCCAGTTTATTCATAATTAAAGCAATGTAAATTAAAGCCACAATGAGATAGATATCATTTTTAATCCATCATAATGATGTTTTTTTTTTTTTAGAAAAGTTCCATAAAGTCTTCTGTTGATAAGGCTGTGAGGGAATAAGCATTTACTTTACTTTGGTGGGTTCCTTGGATGGTGTTTTGTCAATACAACTCAAAATCATCAACCCACATGCCAGAACCTCTCTAACCACTTCTAAGCACCTGCTGGCCAGAACACATGTGCACATATGTGCAAGAAGTGTGTCCAGAAGCACTTGGCCTCACTGTTTATGAAAGCAAGATGTTCTAGGAACTCAAAATGCCCATAAGGAGGTCAATAAAAGACTAGCAGAAGGAAGCAGCTGCCCTGGGTTTGGAGAAATTTGATCTGTTTTGACATGGGGAGATCCCCAAGGCACACTGCTTACTTAGAGTGGAAGTTGGAGGACAGCACGTACCTCAGGCATAAGATTTCATTTGTATAAGATCTCTGCATGCTGCAACCATACAGTCACGCATATGAGTCAGATGTGCTCAAGATCCCTCTTCCCAGAGATATCTGTCTAACATAGAAGTGAGAAGAGCTTGCTGGCCTTTACCTCTGGAAGCCTGCCATTGGAGTGTTGGTCTCTGAAGTCCACCATACACACTTGGCCATGGACCGCCTCTTGGATGCAGAGACCATGTAAGACTTGTTAGATCTTTCTCCATGCCCTGCCCTTCAGGATTCCAAGATTAGCACACCACACAGTAGAGGCTTCTCAGAATGTTGGGATTGCAGGAGCTGAGGTTGTGACTCAGTGGCAGAGTACCTGCCTAGCATGTATGAGGCACTGGGTTCCATCCTCAGCACCACATAAACATGAATAATAAATAAAATAAAGGTGTTGTGTCCATGTACAACTAACCACATATTTTAAAAAGAATATTGGGATTGCAAGTTTAGGCCTATTTCCAAAGGAAATTATGATATAGAAGTAATTATGTAAAGGTTAACATGTTAGAAACATACTAAGGTACAAGTTCAAAGTCACGCCACAGCAAATACTCTCTCACCTCCCAACCTTCCTTGGCACCCAATGCATGAGGGGCAGCATGCTATTGGGTGGCACAGGGGGCTCAGGGGCTGGGAAGGAAGTCTCTCAATTTTCTTTTCTTGGCATAGGTAGAGGGTTCCTATGCCACTGGGGGCAATGCCTCCACATGCACTTGGGCACAGTGTTTCTGTTCCCACAAAGTCCCAGTGAGTCAAGGCCAGTTGGCAGCCAGAGGAAAATGTGGTTTGGAATCAGTAGATCAAGGTGCTCTGCCTAGCTAGTGCCAGTACTGTTCTGCTCTGCTGACTTATAAATCTCTCTCAATCTAGCTACTTTCTTTTTTTTTTTTTTTTAACATCATCAATATATTTTAATCTAGGTATTTAAAACTTTTTACTTGGAAATAATTTCAAATGTACAGAAAAGTTGCAAGATTAGCAAAGGAATATCCATATAATATTTACCCAGATTGAACTATTAATATTTTTTATTTACTCTATCATTCTTTTTTTTTTTCCTTTCTCCTCTTTTCCCTTTCTTTTATTCTCAATCTAGCTACTTTCTAGAGAGGACCATTAGTCCATTGACCATCAGGGAAAATGAAACGCAAAGAAGAGAAAGATGTACCCAAGGTTAAATCTTGAGGTCATAGGGAGGATGCAAGGGCATAGGATTCCCAGATAAAATACAAGATATTGAGTTACATTTGAATTCAGATAAATTATGAATACATTTTTTAAGTGTAAGTATGTCCCAAATGTTGCATGGATCATAATAATGGCACTAAAAATGATTTGTTTATCTGAAGTTCAAGTTCACTTAGTGTCCTGTATTTTTATTTGCTCAATCTGGCAATCCTGGCTGGGCAGAAACATATGGCTCCAGCTTCTTGGACTTCTGAATCCTATGCACACAAATTGCAGCTTCTCTGCTCCTAAGGTGGCTCTCCAGAAAGCTCAGGTTTCACTGCAGCTGCTCAGCTGGAGTGGGAAGAGAAGAGCTTCTTTGGGCCCCTAGGAATGCAGGCAGAGCCTATGTCAGAGCTCTGCACTGGACAGGAGGGGAGGTAACCCCTGAACCTGTCACCCTCCCTCAGCTGATCTTGGCCCTTCCCTTTTCTTTTCCTTTCCTTTCTCCCTCTCTGAATTCCTTCCCTTCCTCTTCTGCTTCTTCCTCCTTCTCCCACCTGACCCCAGCTGTGCTTGATTCCTTTTACAGATAGCCTCCCCTTCCCTCAGGAGGTCTGGAATTGTTCCCTGGAGCCCAGCCTTGACCGTTGGTAGTTGTATCAATCGGAGGAAATGGAACTAACCGGATGTATGTATGCCTAGATGCATAAGCATATACAGATAGATGTAAAACAATTGACGCATGTGACAGTGGGTCTGAAATCTGTAGAACAGGCTGGAAATTTGGTAGGAATGGAAACTGAAATCCTGAGATAGGATTTCCTCTTCCTTAGGGAAACCTCAGCTTTTGTATTTAACAACTTCATATGATTGGTCATGGTCCACCAGCTTATTGAAGGCAATCTCTTTTACTTAAAGTCAATTGATTATAGATGCTAATCATAATTACAAAATACCTTCATTGCAATGCCTAGAGTTGTATTTGATGAGCTCACTGGGGACTAGGGCCTGGCTGAGGTGACACCAAAAAAATATGTAGTGGTGTAATCTACTTGTAGGGAAACTGAGAGAGAATTGAGACTTAAACCAAGATTGCAGGGCCTAGGCTCCTGTGGCTACAGTAGTCCCCTCCCCTCTTTTTTGCTCTTGGATCTCATAGTTCCTGACCAGGCTAACTCAAATCAGGACAAGGGCATCTCCCTTTCCCAGGAACTTCAGACTGGGGGAGGCAGGACATGGTGTGTTCTACAGAGAATCCCTTCTGATGGAGTGATGTGGCCTGGATTATTGGCCAGAGCTGGACTGACAGAAGCCATGATACACTTGGGACTTCACCCTGCTTTGGCCACTGACTGACTGACAGATCCTGTGCCAGTCTCTGCCTCTTTTTAGAAATGATGGAGTTTGAACCCCAGTAGTCCCCCAACCAGCCAAATCAAAGGTTGTTGAACCACAGCAGTTCTCATAAGCAAAGGCCCTGAGCTGTATCTCTTCCCCTAAATTGCTTACAAAGTAGCAACAAAGAAGGACATAGCAGAGTCAACAAGGTACAGTAGGAACATAAAGTGCCTAGTCCAAGGTCTGAACCCAGGAAGGGAGTCTGGCTCCACCCGCCTTGTCAGGGTATATCTTCCTTGAGCTCTCGCCCCTCGAAGAGGTGATTCTCCAGGCGCTTCCTCTGTGCCCTGAACCCTGTGAATCTTTAGCCATAGCTTCAAGTGAGTAACTGGTGGTGATGGCAGGAGGGCCCCCTAGCATGAAGGAGGAGATAGAAATGTGCATAGCTGAAGAAGTGGGGCCTGGAAGCCATGGTAAAACTCAAGAGCAACTGGTGATAGCAGGTGAGGATCCTTTAAAATGTCCCCTAGCATATATAGACCATGTATTCATCTACACTTGTGCTCATTTGTGTTGGAGAAGGTACATGTGCCTCTGGGTGTGCTTTTGTGCATATATGTGTGTGTGTTTGCATGCATGCATACTTAGATGTTGTGTCTGGGTTTTGGAGTGTTTGTGTTGGTTACAGGGAACTGTGGGGAAAGTGATAAATAGATGATGATATAAGTCTTTTGTAGCCCAAGAGAGAGGAGAGTGCAAACAATATGTATGGTTTCTCTGACTCCTTCCATCTTAGGCACCACTGTGTCTATTGCAAAATATTTGGAGGGCTTAATTTTTAAAAAATAAATCAATTAATTCTGTCTCTGAATCCTCTCTTGTTTTTTAGTCAAATCCAAATCATGCAATGTAGAAGATGCATTCAGGGCCTCCTTAACATATTGTCTGCTCTGGCAATGTTTGTCCAGTGCGCAAGTTCCCCCCCCCCAACCATCCACCCCTGCAGTTGTGTTTGTTCTTAAAACATCTCAAGCTGTTTCTCCTCACAGCCTCTGTGCTCCCTGTTCCCTTGGTCTGCTCTTTTCCTCAGTTCTCAATTCCCCATGTTTGGTTCTTTTCAGATCTGTTTCCAGTCTCTGTATCAGTGCTGACTCCTACTTTTCTAGAACTTTCTTTTTCTTTCCACTGTGTTACCTGTTTTGTCATTTATGGAGCCATCATTTCTCTGAATTTGTACTGATGGGTTGTTTTTTGTTGTGTACTTCCCACTCGCTCTTATACACAAGCAGATGGTTCATTGATGTCTGGGATCTTGCGTCTTGCTCTTTGCTTACTCTGTCTAGTAACCTAGGCCAAAACTTGGCCTTCAGTATATCATTATTGAACTTTTGAACAGATGAATAAACAGGTCTGGGATCAGTAGTGGTGAATGGGTCTTGAGTGAATCTTAAGAACTTTGGGGGCACTGTCTTCTTTCTGGTATGTCTTAACACCCAGGAAGCCTGGGCATAACTTCTATGGGTGTTCTTGAGGGTCTCTGTTCTTCTCTTTAGAAATGATGGAGCATGGATCCTGGTCACTAGGTGCTCCCCAGAGGCGACAGAAGTTGGAACCAAAGGCTTCTGGTTCTTCTGCAAGCCAAACAGTTTGGACTATGGGTGCCACCCGGCCCAAAAAATTGGTACTGTCTGGGATTTGGACACATGGTGACTGGGTTGGGGTTTTCAGTACTGGTTATAGAGGCTTCTGCCTGACCATGGTAAATAAAGAAGGGCCAAAAGTTGGCCCTCCATATCCACAGATCCTGCATCTGTGGATTTAACCAACAATGGATGGAAAATATTTGGAGAAAAAGGCATCTGTACTGAACACAAAGGCTTTTTTGTCATTATTCCCTAAACAACACAAGGACTATTTACACAGCATTTAGATTGTATTTGGTTTTAGAAATTATGTGGAGATGATTCAAATTATGCAGGATGATGTACATAGAATTTATGTAATTATATCATTTTATATACGGGGCTTGAGCATCCACTGATTTTGGTATCCATGGAGGAAGGGGAGTCCTGGCATTTTCACTGTGGGTGAGGGAAAGTTTTAGAAAAATGGTTGCTATACAGTAGCAAGAGTTACTAGAAAAAGGCAATCAGGTTGAAGGAAAGGGAGAACTGATTGTTACAAAGAATCAAGTTTTGCCTTCAGTTTTCTAAGCTATATTCACCTTGGGTGAGGAAGTTTAGAAAAATGGTTTTGTTACAGTGTTGCAAAGATTACTGGGAAAAGACAACAAGGTTGGAGAGGGAGTGAAAACTGACTGTTCTAGGGCATTTCCTGAATCTTGGAATTCTGTAGCCAATCTTTTCACATACACTGTGGGGTGATGGAATATTCTAGAAAAATGGCAGCTACATTGTTGCAAAAAGAGGCAGCCATTTTTCAGAGGAAGGAGCCATGACTGTTATAGGATATAGCTATAGGATTGGTTAAATTTATAACCAATCCTGTCAGCTATATTTGGATGAGTGAGGGAATGCTTTCAAAAAGTGTAAGTAGTTATACTTTAATAAAAGTTACTGAGGGGGCTGGGGTTGTGGCTAAGTGGTAGAGCACTTGCCTGACATGTGTGAGGCCCTGGGTTTGATCCTCAGCACCACATAGAAATAAATAAATAAAATAAAGGTCCAACAAAAACTAAAAAATAAATTTAAAAAAGTTACTGAGAGAAGGCATCAAGTTTGCAAAGAGGGAGATCTGGTTTCTAGGTAAAGGATTACAAGGCTGAAATGGTTCAAGCTCTGGTGAATAACAAGAAAAGGGCCTTCCAGGTCAGTGATTTTCTGAAACAAAAAATAAGTTAGAAATATTAAATTTGCTTTCTGGGTCTAAAAACTGAAGCCAAATTAAGTTGCTCCAGGAATCCAGGCTTTAGGAAGCCACTCATGATACCGAGACTGAGGGGGATATAATAGCAGGATTAGTGAACATTAAGCCATAGGGCTAGAGGAGGGCAATGCTGAAGAATTAGAAATGCAATTTAGAAGTCTAGAATTAAGAACTCTAATTTATTAATCCTATTCATTCATTCATCTGCTTACTTTAGAATATGATGATTAATAGAATGGTTGGTGCCTCTGGGAAAATCCCAATATGCAAGTTAAAAAAATTAATAATACTATCCTGCTGATTTGGGGAGGAAAGTAGTGTTCCTTAAAAACATAAGGAACATGTTTAAAAACATGTTTAAGGAACATAAGGAAAATAAGAATAACAATTTTTGACGTAATTAACAAGGAAGTTGGCATGTGTTTCAATTAATAGAATTTCCTAGTCTTAATCATATATATATATATATATATATATATATATATATATACACACACACATATATATGTAATATATATAATATATATCTTTTTAAAAAATATTTTTAGTTCTAGATGAACACACAGTATCTTTATTTTTATGTGATGCTAAGAATTGAATCCAGTGCCTCACACATGTGAGGCAAATACTTTTTTACTGAGCTACAGCCCCAACCCATATATATCTATATATTTATATCTATCTCTCTCTCTATATATATATCTTATATTTTATAATGTATACCCAAAAAGTAGTTCTAAAATTAAAAATAAAAAACAAGGGGCTGGGGTTGTGGCTCAGTGGTAAAATGCTTGCCAAACATGTGCGAGGCACCGGGTTTGATCTTCAGCACCACATAAAAAATAAATAAAATAAAGATAGTGTATCCAACTACAACTAAAAAAATTTTAAAAAACCCAACAATACAGGGGCTTGGGCTGTGTAGCTTAGTTGTAGAGTGCTCATCTAGCACATGTGAGGCCTGGGATTTGATACCCAGCACCACATAAAAATAAATAATAAAAATTTTGTGTCCATCTACAACCAAAAAATATTTTTTAAAAACAAACAGACAAAAAATACAAATAACTTTTAGAACAGTTATACCCATCACATGAAGTGGTCACAATACAAGGTATCAAACAGAAGGTATTGTTAAATTAATTGCTATTATATTGATGTATTGATAAACTACATTGCCTCAAACAGAACATCTGGCCACCAATCACTCATATTTACTTTGTCTTCAAATTCCTCAAAATTTTCTTTTTGTCTTCCTGATTCCACTCTATAGGAAAATTACAGGGGTAGTCTGGAGATTCTTTAAGAAGATGACTGTAAGCAAATCTACTTTGTAGTCCTGGGATTTCTCTCACACTCAGTGTCATTTTCATGCTATTTTGAAGTTTCTTAAGAAGATCAAATATTATTAATATAAACAACTGTTCACAAAAAGTCACTGCAGTATCTGTGCACTCCTTTCGAAAAAAATACATTTTGAATTATTGCAACTAATGGAACCTAGAAGAAAAGCTCCTAAGAAAGCTCTTTTCATGGAAATGGCCTTTCATTTTAATGTTGTTACCTAAGAGCACATCTTTCCAAGGTGTTAGGTGAGCTGCAGTTGTCTGTTCATTTCTAAGAATGAGGCCAACAGAAGTGCTAGCCCAGACCTTGGCACAGCTGGCTGAGGCCTGCCAAGTGGTAGGTTGTACTGCAGCAGGGCAAGTGCCAAGACAAAGAGAGTTTTATTTTGTGGCACTGACACCCCAGGCTTCCTGTTCATTTGGTTCAGGTTTTGGCTTGGGGATGAGTGTCTGGCTGCCAGCCAGGTGGAGAGAGAAGGGTAGATGACTGTTTCATACACAGAACTTTAGTTAATGTTCCTGTTTTCCACCTCTGTTCTTGAGACACCCCCCACCAGTTGTCCTTGCAGCCTCCAGGCCTGGGTACTGCCTGCCAGCCAGCCTCTCCAGTTGGCAGCGCCCCATCTGTTTCCCATCCACGCCCAGGACTGCTTGTCTGCTGGTTTCCTCCATGGGCACTTTCTGCATTCAAAGTTTTGTTAAGCTCTTTCACTTCCTGTTGTTATCTTTCTTATGGGATTGTACTGTTTTACTGCTTTCACTGTTGCTTAGTGAAGTCTTAAGAGGAAGCAGTATGAGAGGCATATAGTATAATGGCTAAGAGCACAATCTCTGGAGAACAATGTCCTAGGCTCAGATTATTGCTCTATTACTTACTAGTTGTGTAACTTGGGCAACTTGCTTAATCTCTCTGTGATTCAGTTTCTTCATCTTTCAAAATAAAATAATAACACCTGTTTCATGAGGTTGTGATGAGGATTCAATGACTTGCTATTGGTAAGGGTTTAGAAGGTGGCAGGGTCCCTAACAGGCAGAAAAAGTGTGGAAACCTACAGCTATGATTGAGCCCAAGGCAAGCCTGCCACCAAAAGCCACATTCTGCTTCTTCACCCCACAATGTTCTTCAAAGCCATCAGATAACCTTGACCTCAAACATGCACTTGGGGACTCAATAGCAGATGGATGAAAACGAAAGCTCCAGGAATGGCTGGCCTCACTTAGGGAGGGAATCTGTGGCTTCCCAGTAGCCAGAGTGCTGGCCTTAGCTCCCTTTCTTCCCATGTGTCCTTGAGAGTGAAGGCACCTTGCCAGGCCTCAGTTCACGTTCTCCTTCAGTAAGTTGTTTGGATTCTCAAGTAATGTTTGCCTATAGAAGTTCTGGCAGAGGACACTGTCACTGTTCTTCCCTCACCACAGCCTTCAAGGCCAGGGCTTCTGAGGAACATGGTGCAGATAGGGGTGCCCAGGCTTTCTCAGTAGTCTAAAGTGGCTTGCCCTTGATTCCAGAGGGTCAGGCACCACATGACCCACATGGGATACACCATCAGATCTTGGCAAAGTGTGGGAAGCTGCTTAGGTGGAACCAGCAGATGACTTGGAGTGACCCTTGTTTCTTGTAGGGGCACCAGTTGCAGAAGCCCAGAATGTCACGAGAGACAGTGCATGGCAGTGCCCATCCCCAAGAGTATCCAGGCAGCTTGCAAGGCATGAGGTTCCATTATGAACGGTAAGAGCTGCACCTTGAGTGCTCCAGGCAAGGACCAGTATGGGCAGAGAGCCTAGTGAGCAGCCTGGCCAGGAAGGAGTGTGGTTGCTTGAAATATTGGGGTTCTGTTGCCTCCTGGCCTTGGAAACCTACATTCACTCTTTGGCAGCCTGGACTAGGCTGACTTCCAGCCTTCCGGCCCTCTTTACCACAGGCTGGTAGAGTCACTGTTCAAGAAGTTCCTGGCCTGCTTCCTCTCCTGGATTTCCTCTCTGCTAGGGCCTCCTTAGTGCCATCAGAAACTCTGATTCTCTGTGTTTTGCTTTTCCCTCAGCAACTCAGATGCAGGTATGGCGGCAGAGATTGGCCTGGAAGAGCTCAATGGACTGGAGATGGAAATCATAAGAAGACAGGTGAGCTTTTGCCCTACCAGACCCACATGGCAGGTGCAGGTGGCAACATGGTGCCTGAAGGTAGAGAGCTATAAGCAAAGCCACACCTTTGATTTCGCATAGCCCTTAAAATCATCTTCACCTATAGCATCCTGAGGTGAGGTGAAGCTGGACTCTATTCTTTTCCTCCAAGGCCCACTGCCTCTTGTGTTCCAGCTTGATGCTTACCCTTGAAACTAAGCTCTGTCTCTGAGCTGTGGCAAGGGAATCAGGGAAGAGGAAAGGGGGAGCAGCAGGAAATGGAAGCATGTAAGAGCAATGCCAGACAGTGGTGCTGAGAGGTCAGCAGAGGGGTAGCCTCAGCTGCAAACCAAGCTCAGGTTTTGTTAGAAAGGAGTCCCAGGAGTGGGAGAAGGAGGTTGGATGAGCACCTGTCCTGGTGACCTTCTTAGGCTCTGAGGTCCTCTCTCTGGTTCTGTGACTGCAGCCACACATGCCCACCCCAGGAGGAAAAGCCACTTTCTTCCTGAGCTCACCCTGCTATAGTGGGGGCAGGCTGGCCTCTTGCAGAGAATTGGAGTGAACACACACACACACACACACACACACACACACACACAGAGAGAGAGAGAGAGAGAGAGAGAGAGAGAGAAGGAAGCTGGCCCTGGGTCCTGCTAGGTCATGCCAGGCTGGCTGCTTCTCACCCAGGGGCACTTGGGCCTGCTAAAGGGTAGCAAAACTACTTCTTAATAACTTCACACTCCCCTCTGCCCCCACTGGCATGCCTCTAGCTTTCTGGAAGAGCCTTGCTCACCAGCTTTACTTTTGGTCCCTCTATAGCTGCACATGATCACTGGACGCCTGCGTGCCCTCGAGGACCAGGGCGCCACCTGGCGGCACAGGGAGGCTGTGTTCTTCACCATGCTGGTGTCTGCCTGCATCGCCAACCTGTGGCTATGGATGCGCCAGTGATGCTTCACAGGCACTTCAGCACAGCCAGAGCCTCTGCTCCCTCCCCTCGTCCCTTTTCTCCCAGAGCTGCCTTGTCCCAGCCTCCTTCCAGCCTCTAGGTAGGATCAGGGAGGTTCTAGCTGCTGGAAGCCGGAGGAAGTCTGCATGAGCTGAGATGTGCCGTCTTGGAGGGAGAGGAGAGAGTGGCATCTGCTCCTCTAGCAGCACCAGTGGCAGGCACTACCTGCTTGCTTGTGAGGGCTCCCTGGGCCTTGCCTCGGTGGCTCCAGCTTCCTGCCTGCTCTGTTCCAACCTCTGTGGCAAGGTTTGCTTCGGCTTTCTCCCCTGTTCTTCCATTAGTATGCAGGGCTCCACACAAAGAACATGCTCAATAAAATTCTAATGGCAACAGTGAAACCTGGTGCTTGAAGTTCTTATATACATGACTCATTTGTGCCAGTAGTGGGAAGGTGCACTGGGTAAAAATCCCTCTAGTGAAAGGCCCTGTGGCTGGAACTTGGCTACTGACAATGTCCCAGGGACCCTGTTGCCCTCCTCCCCTTTCCCTTCGCAGCCCTCAGTGTCCCCAGCCCAGCAGAGGGTTTCTTTAATGGCCAGACTTTATAAAGACCTTCTTGTTATTGTGCCAATGGGTATGTGCAGGGAAGCAGTTCTGTAGGGCATGTTGGCCCAGGTGTTGCCCAGACTCAATCACAGCTAAGCTCCTGGAAGGGACCAGAAGCTGCTCCATTTACCCAGGAGGAAACTGAGTTCCAGAGAGGGGAAACATGTCCCTGGGCTTGTCTAGCATGATAGGAACAGAGCAAGGTCTTGGACGGGTTTTCCTGAGTTCTCTTCTACAAAGTAGCTTGCCACCTATGGATTTTTGGGGGGATGAAGTCCTGACACGGTTCTGAATGCTGGAGTTTCCTGGTGGGCAGAAGAAAAGAGTGGCCTTAAGGGGATCATGTGAGGGTAAACATCTTTGCCTCCTTAGCTTCTAGACCTTCTGCTCCCCTTGGATGTTTCCTGGATCCACAGCCTCATGAAATACATTTAGGACAGGGTCACCCATGGTGCAGGTGTGCCAGATTGCTGGAGCCTTGTGGAAGAGCTGCTGCCAATTTCCCTGGGGCTCAGGGATCAATACACATCTGTATAGAGATGGAGACCCAGGGCTTTCTCATTGGCTTTATGACTAAATGGACCTTTCTCTGTTCCCCAAGTCCATTGAGGTTTCTCTGTATCTATAAAGGTGGAGAGTGTGTCACTAGATATGAGATGAACATAACCATCTGTGCATATGAGGGTGGAGGAGAAGGATGGAAGGAAAGAGGAAGAGCACAGAGGGGGAAATATTGGAGGGAAGCAGAGGGACAAAGACAGAGATCGAGAAGGAGAGAAAAAAGGAAAGAGGGAGAGAGTGGGTGAAAGAAGAGGCTTGAGTTCCAGCACCTTTTCTGCCAGGACCCTGCCTCTCTCTGATCCTCGATAGGTTTCTCCCTCTTCTGGACTGCAGTGCTTCTGACAGGATGCAGGATCTCCTGTGAGCCCTGTAAGACACCATAATGTGGCCCCTGGAGCCTTGGCCCTGCTGAAAGTTGAGACAATGACACTTAGCGAAGAAACAGTTGGTAGATTTTTCTCTCTGGCCCCAGAACAGAGGGGGTAGTGGGGTGCCAGAAGAAATCCCTCTGCTAAATAGGGAGACAGCAACACCCAATGATAAGTAATTTTTATTAGGAGATCCAAGAGAGCCCAGGAGGGTCAAGGGTGTTCCCTGTCCCTTCCAAATGGGCCCTGGAGACCCAGGAATTGCTTGAGGGCCAGAAGAAAGGCTGAGAGACCTTCTTGAAGTCCATCCTTCTACCCTTTAGAGCCTCAGGACAGACCATGGTCCAAGACACAGAGGAATATTAAAAGAAGCAGGGAGATGGAGCAGCCCAGCTGTTCAGACAGAGGTAGCATGTGGCCCTTCCTGCCCACATCTCAGTATACCCACTGCCTTTGGTTCCATGGAAACGTTCAAGGGGAGCAGAGGGGTTAGAAGCTAAGGAGGAAAAGATGCTTGCCCTCACATGGTCCCCACCAGGAAACTCTGAGGAAGACCTGACTGTAGCAGAGACAGAGACAGGCTGGGTCTGCCCTCTGGGCCCAGCTATGCGTGTCCCTGCGCAGGCATAGCCCTGTTTGCGGAAAGTCTCAGGTTGAAAATATGTTGTGAAATAAAGTTTCCCCTCTGGGAGCAATTTAGTTGAGTTGCAAACAAACAGCATGGTGGCCCCCATGGAGAAGCACCTCCTGAGCTAGGTGAGCTCAGATGGAGCCCTTGACTGGGCTCTTCCTGCCTCTCTGGCCTGCCTGAAATGTGGACACTGGGTGGGCTCCTGGCATGGCCTGGGGCTCACTTCCTAGCCATGCTTTCAAGTTGACTGCCTGCCCCACCAAGAAGGCCTCAGAGACCTCCTGAGGGGAAGTTCAGCCACAACTGCTCTTGATGGCCTCTATGGCAGCCTGGGAGATGGACACTGGGCCTCTCTGCAGGGTTTCTCCTCCCCCTCCTCCTTCTCCTCCTCCTCTCCTCCTCCTCCTCCTCCTCCTCCTCCTCCTCCTCCTCCTCCTCCTCCTCCTTCTTTTTTAAACAAAAGTTAAATTGAACCCAGGGCCTCTTCCACATGCTAGACCAACACTCTATCACTCTGTCCTTAAGGACCCCTCTGCAGGGTTCATTAAGGGGCACAGAGACAGTATTACAGTGTGTGCCATGCAAACTCTCTGTGTTGTACCATGTGGATTAAATGCACTGTATGTGTTCCATGCTTTTTCACTTAGACCTCTCTGCACAGCTCCCTGAGGGAGGAGCTTATCTTCCAAGCCATCTGTGCAGGTGTAGAAAACATATACCTCTGGTCAAGCCCTGCCTACCAAGCTGGGCAGAGGCTGAAACTTAATATTCCAGTTCTTCCATTTTGGTTGGCCTCCCAGCAGCTGGGGGAAGGCAGTTGGGGAAAGTGATCTTGTGGGGAGGGGTCATGAAGGTGCAGGGAGGGGCTCTGGTACACCTAGGAGCAGCCTGAAATATCAGGCCTCTTGAAAAGGAGTCAAAGATTTACTGCCCCAGGATCTCTTGCCTCTTTTCCTTCCCCAACTCTATCCTTCTTTGAGGCCAAGTCCAAGGAATCTTAGAGGGAGGGCTGGATTTCACCCTCAGGCTGGCCTCACCTTGGGATCCTCATCTTTCACAGATTCTTTCTGGCTTGGCCTCCAGTCAGGTGGGCCGGCTTGGACTGTGCCAACACTCTAAAGCAGGTGCATGACAGCCTCTAGCCTCCAGAGACAAAGCCCTGAGCATGCTCCATGCAAGGATGGATCCCTTGGGGGACCTTGGGAGGGGCCAGCTCCTGGATCTGGGCAGACACACAGCTTCCACAGCAAGGCAGCCCAGCATCCAGCCCTGACTGCCAACAGCCTGGGCCCACCAGTAGGCAAGCTTCTCCACTGGGCCTGTGGCACTGTAGGCTAGAGTCTTAAGCTCACCTGAACTCTGACCATGAACTCTTCTGGGTTTCTGCCAGCTTTCCCTGCTGGTATTAGGCAGGGTGAAATGGCCCTCTAACTGGGAAGCTACCAGCTGTATCATCAGGGGCTGGGTGACCCCCACTGCCTGCAGGACAGAAGTAGAAGGTCTCTTCTGGCTTCAGGTGCTCATGAGCCCCCAAGGGCTTCTCTCTGATTGGAGGCTGTGTGGACGGATGGATGGATGCTGACTGCAGCCCCAGGACTCCCTGCCTCTGAAGTCATCTCATTGGTGAGGAAAGTGGCTGGCACTGAGCTGACATCTTCCTGTGGTTACAGACTGGTATCCTCTGTATATGTCAGGGCTGGAGCACATTGGAAATGTGTGGATCCTAGAACCAGTTTTGACATGGGCTCTTGTATATATGGCCTGCTTAAGGGGCTGAGGAAAATGCAGGTATGGAGAAATTTTGTCCCTAATCAAACCAGGCAAATGGAATACTGAGAGCTCTAGGAGTGCAGTAGCAGTGCCACACCAATCTTAACCTGAGGCACCTGAGACTTTGTCTCCTTCCAGGAATGTTGCAGGGAGGGTGGCTGGAGAAGGCTCAGAGCACAGGGATCTAGGGACTGCCTGGTTAGGCATGACTCTCTAGGAGAGTAAGGGGACACTGTTGACCTAACCTAACCTCAGAGCATGGAGACTGGGTCACCATAGCTCTTTACATATAAGAAGCCATGGAAGTAGGGGAGGCATTATGTGGTGCTTCTCTCAGAAACCCTGTTTGGACTGCAGCCTTGGATTTTGGCCTGTTGAACTACAACCTGGCCTCCTCAGGAGATCTTCGGAAGGGGGCACACACACTCTAGGCTCCTCAGACTTGGGAGCCAGCCTCTCTGCCATTTTGGAAAATGCATTGTTAGTGAAGCCCTTGGAGGTTCAGGTTGAGGGAAGATTTTGAGCCAAGTAGCAGGCTTGGGGGCAGGACAAACTCTCAAGGCTGTTGCAGACCCAGTACCCTATTTTGGCCTCCAAGTTTGAATCCTGAACAACATGTGGACACCCTTTCCATGTTAGAATATAACTACAGGAGACAGATAGTATTACAGATGCCTCATCTCTAGGCCTTCTGATAGCAGCTAGGACCCTGGGCCCCTTCTCTTTCACGGCGGGGATTCCTCCAGCTGCCCTTCACCACCACTTGTCAATGGTCGCCCTCTCCAAAGAGAGGAAACTGAGAGCTTGCACTGGGCTTCAAACTGAGACCAACTGTGGTAGGAAAAAAAACAAGTAAATCTTGAGTTCAATGTCAAGGGATGCTAGGTCCTTATACAAATGAAGTAAGGAATAGAACATGAGGTAAGGTGTGAATTTGGAAAAGTACAGATCAAGTTCAGGGAGTTCATTCATTCATTCAATGATCCATTCATCCATTCATTTGTCAAATACATATCAAGCACCTTCTGTGTGCCAAAGGTAGCTCAGCATCAGGGGCTTGCCACCAAGTACTTCCCCCTACCCTGTCTGAAGTTGCCCATCTTTAGCTCCTGCAGTTTTTCTTCCCATGGCTGAGCCCCATACAAATGTCCTTTCTAGGCCTGGGGCACAAAGACAGTCAGCAGCTTCAGTTCTATAATCAAAACTCAGGCAGCCCAAGAGCATGCTGGTACAGTTCTGACCCTAATTCTCCCTTTGGCCCTCACACCCAAGCTCCATTTGCCTTCCAGCTGGACTGTGGTTGGCTGTTGCACTAGAACCGGATTGCTTCTGTGTGAATCTGTGCAATGGGAATGATAATGATGTCAACCTTGTCGGATTGTCATGGAGATTAAATAAATTGACTTATGATAAGTGTTTAGCACCAGGTAGCTACTCAGTGAATGAGATTCTGCCCCTGAGGTTCTAGCTGCCTGTCAGGGATGCCTCTTCCTTCCTCTTGTTGCTTTCTATCTGTCATCCCACCTCCCTGTTTCCCAGCTTCTCCACTACCCATGATGTCAATGACACACCAGAAGCCTAGGACTTTTTTCTCTGCAATGGCCAGAGTGAATATCTAGGGGACTAATTTCCAGCTAGGACTTGCAATCTGCATCTCTAGGCTGTCAATCATAAAAGAGATCCTTGTGCAAACATTGTATAAAATCTTTGGCTTAGCCTGGTGTTAACTTGAACCTAGATTGTACAAGAAGTTGAGGCATCTGGCCACCTAGAGGGTCTCATGTGCCTCCTGGAAGACCTACTGCAGCTAGTCTCCCCTACCTATTGCTTTGGGCTTGAAAATCCCCTTTTTGGAACTCTGTCTTCTGATATTCTTCAGAACCTCACCAAGTTCTAGCCCTTATATCTTTTTCCCTCCCTCCTTATCTTTCTTTCTACCCCTTCCTTACTTCCCTTACTCCTTCAATCCTTCCTCCCTGCTCCCTCCCTTCTTTCTCTTTATCCTTCTTCTTCCTTCCACAACAGCATGCAGTATTTTCCAGGTACCAGCTCCAGTGCTGGGTATGCTGTGCACGACAGAACAAATGCTGACTTGTCCTCAGGCAGAATACACCCTGTACAGGGGGTTCTGGCAGGAAGGGAAGCAAAGTCTGAACACAAATTTCACTCCAGGTCCAGGAAGCTGTGGATAGGAAGAATAAGATAGGGCATGCTCTTCAGAGAGAATTTGAATGCCAAGCCATCCTGACGGCTAGCAGCTGAGGGCTTGAAGTTCTGGCCTGTCACAAATGTCTAACCATCATAAGGCTGATGGTGGTGATGAATTCATTGTGACTTGGGACAAGATGAGCTGTGGTTTTCCAATAACAACCTGAGAGACTTTCCTTCCATTCTTAATTTCAGGTACATGATGCCATCCTTAATTTTGTGGCTCAGAGCATAATGTGCCTCATTTCAATGGCTATTTTTAAGTTTTTCCCATTAACAATGGATTTGGGCAGTTTCATTATTATGTGCCTTGGTGTAGTTTTCTTCATTTTTTTTATGCTTCTGTGTCATTGAGCTTCTTATATTTGTGGATTTATAGTATGATTAAGTTTGGGGAAATTTTGGCTATTATATCTTCAAATATCTCTTCTATTTCCTCTCCTTTGGAAACTTTGATTACACTCATATTAAGCCATTGAAGTTGTCTCACAGCTCAATGATGCTTTGCTCTTTTTTTTCTGTATCCTTTTTTTCTGTGTCTCATTTTGGGCACTTTTATTATGTTGTCTGTAAGTTCATTAATCTCTTTTACACTATCTGATCTTCCATTAATCCAAAGAACAGTTGATCCTCTGTCTCCATGAGCTCAGCATCTACAGATTCAACCAACCATGGATTGAAAATTTTTAAGAAAATTGTGTCTGCACTGAATACGTGCAGAATTTTTCCTGCTATAATTACCTAGACAATACAGCTTAGCAATTACTTATATAGCATTTCATTATATTCAATATTATAAGTAACCTAGAGATTATTTAAAGAATATGATAGTATGTGCATAGGTTATATGCAAATATGGTGCTTTGTCATTTTATATAAAGGACTTGAGTATTAGTGAATTTTGTCATTCATGGTCCTAAAACCAACCATCCTGGGGATACTGAGGGACAACTGTGCTTTTTATTTCACAAACAGCTTTCTCCTCATTATGGAGAAATTATTTGCATGCCTAAGTTTTAAGTAGATGCCACATATTGTGAAATTTATCTTATTGAAAGCTGGACATTTTGGTATTTCTAAAAACATTCTTGAGTCTTATTCTGGGATTCGGTTAAGTTCCTTGAAAAGTATTTTGTTCTTTTTTGTTTTGCTTTTAAGGTTTTTCAATAGGACTATAGAGTTCTCAGTCTAAAGACTAATTATCTGTCACTACTGAGGAAAGATCCTTCTGGGTACTCTACCCAATATCCCACCAATCATTAGGTTTTCCAATTGGGCTGCTGGCATCAGACCTTGTGTGAAAGGTGAGGGATATAATGCCTAATTTTGAGGTATGGTTCATCCCTTGACCAGGAATATCTTCCTCATTGCTAAAGCACTCAGCTGAATACTTGACAGGGACCCTCGTTCTGGAGTTCTCTCTCTGTGTAGCTCTCTCCTCTCCAATACTTTCCTCTGCAGGCTCCAGCTGCTTTGGTCTCCTCAACCCAGGGAAACTGACAGGCTTTACCTGCATTTACCCTCTTGGCGCTATGGCCTGGAAACTCTGACAGGTAATAATCTGGGGCAATTGCAGGGCTTCAGCTCTTTTGTCTCCTGGGGATTACTGACCTTTGTTTCCTATTACTTAGAAACTTGAAAATTATTGTTTCTAAGTTTTCTTATTTCATTATGGAGGATAAATTCAATCTTTGTTGCTCTATATTAGCCAAGAAGAGAAGTACTGTATCTTCCTTTAAAATCACCTAATTGATATAGTAAGGGCTTAAGCTTAGGAATGAAAGTAGAAAGAGAAGTAGTCATGGACTGGGAAAAATGTAGGGACCACTCATACAATATTCATCCAAAACTCATTTATTGAGCATGTACTAGCTCAAGGCACTGAGAAAATATGGTAGTTTGGATTGAAGATGGCAAAGATGGAGACAGTGAGAAACCATTAGATATAGGATATGTGTTCAAGGTAAAGTCTACATTCTTTGCATATGTAGAATGGGTGGGGTGTGAAAAAAGAGGAGTCAGGATAACACTAAGGTTTAGAATGAAATAAGAGGGAGAATAGCATTACTTGATTGAGATGTAGGTGACTGTGGAGGGTATGGTTGGAGGGGAAGATCAAGAGCTTGGTTTTGGACATACTGAGCCTGAGGAGCCTATTCATAATCCAAGTGGCTTTGCCAGGGAGGCAAACTAGAGTTCACAGGAGAGATTGAGCTGGTGTTCCAAGTTTGTAAGTCATCAGCATCTACTCAAGAGAAAAGACAAGTAAGTGATCTGGATCATTCAAGAACTGTGTTCAGGACACTCTAAGCTTTAGTGTTAGAAAAGAGAAGGAAGCTTCTTCAGAGAATGCTAAGATGTGGTTGATAAGTAGGATATCTAACTGGGAAAGTAGAGCTCATTATTTCAAGAAACTGTCAGATGCTGCAGAGAAACAGAATGGAAATGAAAACGACTCTCAGGATGGATTGTGTTTCTGTTTGTGTCTTCTTTGAATCTTGGATTCACCCTGAAGTTAGACACCCTGCCAGACTTACATCTCTAAAGGCAGCACCCACCCAACACGTGGCATACAATTGGTGCCTTCAGCATGGGCATGGAGCATTAGAGTGAGCAGTGAACTGGAACTTTCAGTCTTGGCTGTCTGACTCACATGTCCCTTTTCTCTCTGGCCTTATCTCTACCCATAGTCTGAATGAGTTGTCCTTAAAATGCTTCCATGCAGGGTTTGAGCACTCCTCACTCCAGACTCACTTTTTTATAATATCCTGTGCTGTTACTCAGCATGTGGATGAAGAAAAACGAGGCCTATGAGTACAGCATGACTGAAGTTGGGCTTTTTATGACATCGGCATTATCTTCCTCTGATTTTAAAAGCCACATTCCTTGAGGATCCCACTCTTCAAATAGAATTTCCTGTCCATCTCTGTTCTCTGTGACAACCGCATGGCTTGTTACCTTTCTCAGCAAGCCTGCTTTTGTCCTTATGTTTATTTGGTTTTCCCCTGTCCATCCCCAGAACAGCTATTGCAAAATTTCTGGCCTCCTCTAAAGGCTTCTGCCTGGTACTTCTGAAAGTAGAAACCCCTCCTATTTCACTTACAAAGCTGAGCCTTTATAGAAGTGAATCCTTCAATGGCCTCTCACGGTATCCCTACTAGCATCTAAAATATTGAACACCTGCTTCCCTCTGGTCTTAGGATTTTTAATAAGACTTTTTGCACTTCCTCTGGTACTTGAACCAACCCATTTTACTCCCACCTCTCACAGGCTCCACCCTCAACTGGGGTTGATCAAAAGCACAAACACTTGCATTTTCTATCAAATCTGTCCTCAAAACATTTAAACTTGCTTTATTATCTCCTTGTTGTAAATTAGTAACAACAGCAACACAGAGAACCGTTTTCAATCTCCCATCCTCCTCCAGATCCCACTCTATCTCTAGCCTTTCTCGAGTTTCTAGAAAGAATTAGTTACATGCTCTATCTCTTGTCCCTCACTCCCTACTCAGTATGGGACCCTATGAAATCTATCTTCTTTTACCACCACTCCTTGGTGCTGTTCTTGATAAGGTTACTGGTAAGCCTTAGTCATGCTCTCATCTCAGAGAGGAAGTATCAGGCCTCCCAAGCCGCTTTTATCTCCCTGTCATAGGGGTGGGGTGGGCATTGACCCTGTAGAAGTCTTTTTTTTTTTTCCTGAAACTCCTTTCCCTGGGAACTTTTTCCTTGTGTATCCCATATCTCTTGGATTGCCCTCCATTTCCTCCATGCAGTCAGCTCATTGGGCTATCTACCATTGTTGCAGCTCCTCAGAAAGCTTCCATCAGCCCTTTTCTCTGGTTTCATGATATGGAGGAGTAGGCTTATCCCCTTGACAGCTTTAACTCCCTCATAAACCATGAGGGTGTCCATGGACCCCATTTAGTCCATGGAGTGCTGAGCCAAACAGAGTCTCCTTTATCAGACCCAGGCAGCCAAAGTGAATGCTAGAGACAAGTTCAAGGCCTTGTAAATAGAAGGCATTAGTGAGAAAGATGCTTGACACTTTGCAGGGAAGAAACAACTCAGGAAAGAGGTTGCTTGGATGTGATGCAGTAAGTAAAGAGCTGTTCTTGACCTGTAGATTTCTGACTTGAGTGACTGGGAAGAGGGTAGGCCCCTTTATAACACGGGTAAATTGGAAGAGAAACTGACTTATAGGTGAAGGTGTCAAGTTCAGTTTTACCTATGTTGGATTTGAGGGTTTGAGTTGTCTCAAAGGAGATGTCCAGCAAGCAGCAGGAGATATGTGTTGGGAGCCTGGAAGGGACTCCTGGCCTGGAAACTTGATCAGGAACTTGAAGCCTTAGGACTAGACAAGATTTATTGAGGAGTTGAAAATCAATGGGCTGTCAGTTAGGCAAGACAGAAGACAGCCAGGCAGCCAGGGGAAGGGATGTCCTATTTCTGGCAGAGAGAGCACAAGATCAAGGAAGAGGAATTTGTTTTGGTGACAGCAGCATAGAAGATGATGTACCCCAGAGATGGCCTGGCCCTGTGTTCCAGCTCCTCTAGAACTGAAAGCTTGGACTTTAAAATAACCTTTTCCAGGAGGCCAGCCCTGAAACTGATCAATGTAAGTGGCCCTGCCTTTGTTTGCATTGCCTGGAACTTTCTGTCTCCATGGTCTACTGCCTCCAAGGTCTAAACAGGGACGTGCAGAGGCTGGTTTGCTTCCCTCAGGTGCCCTCATTAGCATGCTGCTGCCAGAGTCCCACAGAGAGCACCAGGAGAGCATCTCTGAGGCTGCTTGATGTGCCTACCATTGCCATGGCGACAGCTTCAGGAGCTGGAACAAGTAGCTGGGGGTGGGGAATGGTGGAGTCCTGGAACAGCTTTGGGGCTGTGAATCTAGTAGTAGCTGCCTTGGTAAATCTGGGGGATGTGATGACCATTCCTGTTCACAACTGGTGTGGCACACTGATGAGCCCCAGCATGGGACAGCTGCTCTGAGGATCTTATATTCCAGCCTCCCTGACTCTATGACAAGACATACTGTCTCTCTTCTGGATGCTTCCATCCTGGGCTACTCCTTCTCAATTTATTTTTTGAATGCATCTTCCTGTACTCAAGTCACCAGTATCGGGGCAAACCTCGATACTCCTAAGTCCTGCTGTGGCAGTATGGAGCAGTGGGACTCTGCATTGCCTCAGTGCCAGGCTCCAAGTGTCAAGAAAAGGACTTTACTCCTCCACACGATATGTCATTTAAAATGAAAACAGTGCTCAACTACAAAATATGGTTTTGTTTCCTTTGCCATAGTGACTTTATTAACACATGAATTATCAAAGCCAGCTGGGCCCTGGTTCTATTCTCACCCTGCTCGCCTATAAGCTCTTCTGCTCCATATGGGTACGAGAATCCTCTGTGACCTCCCTTGGTCATATCCCTGGCAGGTAAGAGCCCTGGTTGTACATGGAGAATGACTGAAAAATCCAATGGTGTGAAGAGTGCTACAGCCAATAACCATCATGAACCCCCTGCCATCAAGGCCAATGGCAAAGATGACTGCAGGACCAGCAGCAGGTGAGTCTGCTGAGGCTGGGTGATTTCACAGATGGTCCAGAGGTTGCTACTCCCCATCATGCCTGCACCATTGTTGTAGAGAAAGCTATCTTTGGCTTTAGGATTCCTTTTCAAGGGAACATAGGAGTTCCAAGCATGTCCTAGGAGGCAAGACAAGTCACACACCCAGAGAACCCTGGGTCAACTCTGTCACTTTCTCTACAGGCCACAGTCTGCGGTTGACGATGATACCTCCTCTGAATTGCAGAGGCTGGCAGAGATGGACACCCCACGACGGGGAAGGGGTGGCTTCCGAAGGTGATTCCCCCGACCCTAACCTGCTGTTCCCCCTTCCGTCCACGGGGCTTGTCAGGGTGACTACAATGGCCCTCCTTCTCTAAGCCTTCTATCAGACACTAGAGACCTGAGCAACACCAAAGCTCCTGTGAGACAAGATGGGAGAGGCCAGAGGAGGCCTCCCTTCATACTTCACAGTCTGAACTTTGCGGGGAGGTATCTCTTACTGCAGAGGGGCCTTGGTAGAGAGCCCTGAGTCACCACCCCAGACCGGTAGGCTCTATAGGGAAATCAGGAAGCCCGAGGAAACCTCCATCCTGACCTGTCCTGACATTAACACAACCTCCATTTTGCATTGAAGACCTGTTTTTTGTTCTGCACAATCAAATGAAATGGCACCTTCTATTGGGAATCTTCCTAGGCACCCCTCCCCATAGGATGTATTTGAATCATGCCTGAGTCCCAGACCCTTCCCTCAATGCTGGCCTATGTCCCAGTTCTTAGCACACAGGAAATCATGGCCTGGTCTTTTTCCAGGTTTCCCTCTTCATCTCCCATGTCCCCCTGACTTTCCCCCTGCTGAAACACTGAGCTCTCCGGTTCATGCTCTCTCTCCCTCACCTCTAGGATCGTCCGCCTGGTGGGGGTCATCAGAGATTGGGCCAACAGGAATTTCAGAGAGGAGGAAGCGAGGCCTGATTCATTCCTCGAGCGCTTCCGTGGGCCTGAACTCCAGACCGTGACGACACAGCAGGGGGATGGCAAAGGCGACAAAGACGGCGAGGGAAAGGGCACCAAGTACAACTGTCTAGCCTGCGGGGCTCAAAGGGCTCCCAAGCACACAATTGCAGAACTCACTGTGGTTTCTAATGCCACTGCCAGGGGCAGACCAGGGACTATGTCAAGCTCTGTCATAACAGGGAAAGGGATGGACAGAAATGACCTGCTATGCTTTTAACTCCAGAACATTTCTGTTCTCCCTACCTACAGCCTCTCCAATAGCCAGTGGTCTATTTGCTATGGGAACATCTACTGTCTTTTTTCACCTTAGCTGACCTTCTATCAGATGTCCTCTTGCTGCTCATAAAGTGAATGTGGGCAGGAAGGGGGTTCAGCCAGGGCCATGCCACTTCCATTCTCATTTCCAGCAGTTGGTAAATGCTGAGGAGGATGCAATCAGAGAGTGCTGCTGAGGGCAGGCCCACTCTAGCTCTACTCTGGGCAAGGAAGTATGTATTGGAAGAGACCATGCAGGAACCTGATGGGGAAGGCTCTGATGGCTGAGCAGGAGACAGTGACGGGGTGGAGAAGGCAGAGATGGAGGGTCTACTGTTTGAGGAAGGAGTAGGCCACTGTGGATATCTGGCCAAGCTAACATTCACCACCTCTGGTCAGTGAAGGAAAAGGGCTCTTGCCAAAATATGGCATAGCATCTGGAAAAGTGATTTGGAGGCTAGAGGCTAGGGACCAAAAAGAAAGAGTAGGATGGGCAAGAAGCGTGTAGTTCTCACTTGCCTGGAGTTTGTCTCTTTTGCTGGGAGGGATATAGGAACAGTGGGATAAGCTTGCATTACCAACCTGTGGTTATCCCTCCCCAGACCCTGATGCTCTTCTCTACCCAAAACTCTGCCCCTTGATGTGCCTTCTGGGCAAGGGGCTACCAGAGAGCTTCAGAGCCAATGGGCCACTCTACATTCAGAAAGGGGAGTGTCTCACACCTGTCAGATGTCTGATACCAGGTTTTGGGTCCCTGAAAAATGGGGCCCCAAGCCAATTTACCCCTCATCCACACATTCCCTTAAGCAGTGATTCTTGGGGGTCCCTAAGCTTCCAGAACATGTAGTGCGGTCTCCTTGCGGGAGCTGGTCCTCAAGCCTGGCCTTTGTTTGTTTCCTTAGAAAGAAATTTGAACTATTTGTCTTGGACCCAGCTGGGGACTGGTATTACCGCTGGCTGTTTGTCATTGCCATGCCTGTCCTGTACAACTGGTGCCTGCTGGTGGCCAGGTGAGTAGGGAGGGGTCTGGAAGAGGGTAGCCAAAAGTAGAGCAATCCATAGGCCCTGGGATTGAGAGCACACAGGTCCCAGCCAGTCCCAGCTTAAGACAGTGTTCATACCAAGCCAACCTTCCTTCCAGATTCTCTGGCTGCCAAAAACACCTCTATCTACCTTGATAGCCCATGTTCCCTTCAGAAGGAGTCTTAAAGGTGTTAGCCCCACTTTCTTCTCTTCCTGGGACACCTGCAGCAGCCATATCTATTTTTTGTATCTACCACACTTGTAACTAATGTGATTCTTAGAAACTGGGATTTGATGATACTACTCCCTCCTCAAAAAACATTTCAATTCCCTATTGCCCACAAGACAAAGTTCAAGCCCTAAGAATGGCCTTCAAAGCCTTTTGAATGTGGCCTGACAGCATTCCTCAGTCCTTTCTGCTCCCACTTCAGTCATTCAGAAAGGGTTTGACTGAGCACTTATTGGGTGCCATGCTCTGGGCTCAATGATGGGGATAATGTGGAGAGCAAGACAGGCATGGTATCTCTCCCTTGGAACTCTTAGGCTACTGGAGGACAGAAATTGCCAACATGAAATAAAAAAATGACCAAGATGATTCCAGGAACTGATGGCAGAAAGTTGCTAGAGATCGAACAGTCAGGGTGGGCCTCTCTGGGAAGGTGAGACTATAGCTGAGCCCTCATTAGTGGCAGAGAGAACATTGTGGGCAGAAGGAATAAGTGCAAACTGTTGGGATGGCCTAGTGTGGATGAAAGCCATGACAATGGTAGGCACTGGTGGTTCTGCAGACTTTGTGAAATAGGGCCTAGAATTTGATTCTAAATGTTACCATTCCTAGTACACTCTTGGGATCACCGTCCTGGACTCTATCCCCTAATTTTCCCTATCCCCAGGCCCTTTCCTAGGCCCGGCCCCATCCATAATTTACCCTACAGAGCTCCTGCAGCTTCCAACTTTTTTCCAATCATACTTCTTCTAGCCTAACCCTAGCTCACTTGGGCTTACCCATACTTGGCTGGCCAGTGTTCTGTGTTGGGTGCTCAGTAGTCTGTTAAAGTGATGAAGATGGAATCTATTCAACTGTGTGTTGCAATTTGCTTTTCCAATGACATATTCATTCATACCACTGACACCATTCAACTGAAACTTGAATTTAGGTGCCCCAGGCTAGGCATAGGACTGGCAGTGATGATGGAGGAAGTCTCTGCCCTCCTGAAGCTCACAGTCTATCTAATGTGTGAGGTAGGCAATTAATGGTCAGTAGTGATGCACACACAGTGATGTCTACATAATGATAAGGATTGGGGTAGAAGTCACTTTCCAGTGTCTGCTTGACACCAGGGCTGACTGTGACTTATCAGTGCCCCTTGTGGCCCTCTCAAGCCTTGAACAAATAGACATTCAGCTTGGGGCTTCCAGGAGACCTCAACTGGCTTTGAGGGTGAAGCCAGCCTTGTTCTTTCATAGAGCCTGCTTCAGTGACCTACAGAGAGGTTACTTCCTGGTGTGGCTGGTGCTGGACTACTTCTCAGATCTGGTTTACATTGCAGACCTTTTCATCCGATTACGCACAGGTGAGTAAGCATCTGGGAAGCACAGGTGGCAGTATGACACCTAAGTCCAAAGGCCTGAGTCCAAATTTTGAAGAAATCTACTAGACATGGTGTTGGACTCAAATGCTTGGCTGGAACCCTGGTTGGTGATTGATCGGGGGTGCTCTCTTGGGTCTTTCTGGACAGCCTACCATGTGAGCTATATCTCTCCTTGGGATGAAGGGATAAATGACAAGTTTGCTTATCATTATCCTATAAGGAGGAACAGATCTGAGGGAAGAGGTGACATACTGGCTTATACGTCTGTTAGGTTTCCTAGAGCAGGGGCTGCTGGTCAAAGATACCAAGAAACTGCGAGACAACTACATCCACACCCTGCAATTCAAGCTGGATGTGGCTTCCATCATCCCCACAGACCTCATCTATTTTGCTGTGGGCATCCATAGTCCTGAGGTGCGCTTCAACCGCCTACTGCACTTTGCCCGTATGTTTGAGTTCTTTGATCGCACTGAGACTCGCACCAGCTACCCCAATATCTTTCGTATCAGCAACCTGGTGCTCTACATTTTGGTCATCATCCACTGGAATGCTTGCATCTACTATGCCATCTCCAAGTCCATTGGCTTTGGGGTTGACACCTGGGTCTACCCCAATATCACTGACCCTGAATATGGCTACCTGGCTAGGGAATACATCTACTGTCTTTACTGGTCCACACTGACCCTCACCACCATTGGGGAGACACCTCCCCCTGTAAAGGATGAGGAGTACTTATTTGTCATCTTTGACTTCCTGATTGGTGTTCTCATCTTCGCCACCATCGTGGGAAATGTGGGCTCCATGATCTCAAACATGAATGCCACCAGGGCAGAGTTCCAGGCCAAGATTGATGCTGTCAAACACTACATGCAGTTCCGCAAGGTCAGCAAGGAGATGGAAGCCAAGGTCATTAAGTGGTTTGACTACTTGTGGACCAATAAGAAGTCAGTGGATGAGCGGGAAGTTCTCAAGAATCTGCCAGCTAAGCTCAGGGCTGAGATAGCCATCAATGTCCACCTTTCCACACTCAAGAAAGTGCGCATCTTCCAGGATTGTGAGGCTGGCCTGCTGGTAGAGCTGGTACTGAAGCTTCGCCCTCAGGTCTTCAGCCCCGGGGATTACATTTGCCGTAAGGGGGATATTGGCAAGGAGATGTACATCATCAAGGAGGGCAAGTTAGCGGTGGTGGCTGATGATGGTGTGACTCAGTATGCTCTACTATCTGCTGGGAGCTGCTTTGGAGAGATCAGTATCCTTAACATTAAGGGCAGCAAAATGGGCAATCGGCGCACGGCCAATATCCGGAGCCTGGGCTACTCAGATCTCTTCTGCTTGTCCAAGGATGATCTCATGGAAGCTGTGACTGAGTACCCTGATGCCAAGAAGGTTTTGGAGGAGAGAGGTCGGGAGATCCTGATGAAGGAGGGGCTGCTGGATGAGAATGAGGTGGCAGCCAGCATGGAGGTGGATGTGCAGGAAAAGCTAGAGCAATTGGAGACCAACATGGAGACCTTGTATACTCGCTTTGCCCGCCTGCTGGCTGAGTACACAGGGGCCCAGCAGAAGCTCAAGCAGCGCATCACAGTCCTGGAGACCAAGATGAAACAAAATGAGGAGGATTACCTGTCAGATGGCGTGACCAGCCCAGAGCCAGCTACTGCTGAGGAGCCATGAGGGTGCGAGCCCAATGGCCTCTGCAGCCTTCCTTGCCTTGACCCCAGGAGCTAGAAGAGCTGTCTAGATTTCCAGATTCATATGCATTACATCTCTTGCCCTCTGAATTCTCCCTAAAGCCTCTTCTAAGCTCATGATTTTGGTCTAAACATCCAGGGGTACCCCTCTGAGTGTAGCTAACAGTCAAGCTTGTGGACAGTAGAGACCATGTTGGCTGCATTTCCAGGAGCTTCAGCCTGCCCAAGTCTGAGGAATGAAGAGAGCAGCAGCTGAACTGTCCTTTAGGAGTCTGTCCTGGGACTGGAGGTGTGGACAATGATCTGCTCTGAAGAAGCCCATCCAAAAAATGGCATGCTCTCTGCTGCTCTCTTACCCCTCTGTAGCTCATTTGAATGTAGCCACTCTGCTCTGTTGATTAGCCTGTCTCTCTGCCAGCCAAGAGTGGCATCTCTGAAGTCCTCTCTGGACCAGGAAATGATAATGCTTCTGGTTTCTGGTCCATTCCAGGAAAGGGAGTGAGGAGTTAGGCAACTGACAATCATCCAGTGGGCAATGCCACCTGGAGAAGGAGGTGGCTGGCAGCTCTAGTCATCACCCCTCTATGGAGAGCATTTCAAAAGAAGACTTGAAGGCTGGTGGTGGGAGGGATACTCTAGTTCATATGTGCTTTAGCAGCACTTAAAGTTAATAAATTCCTTTCAACTACTTGTGGTTATTGCTCAGCTCTTTTCTCCACATTCTTTTCCTGTTCTTCCCTTTTATTCACATCTCTTTGCTGCTGTCCAGACTCCTTCTGCCTGGCATGCTCACTGAAATCTTCCCCTGCCTGTAACCCCTACTTGTCTTTTAGGACTCAAGCTGGGTACCAGCTCTCTGGAGAACCCCCTTGCCTGAACCCACTCCCCTGCCAGTCTCTGTGATTGGGTTTAATGGATGTGGTTTCCCCTCCAGACTGTGGGCCCTTTGAGGGCAAGGCCAAGACAGTCTCCCTTACTGCTGCCTGCAGCCTCGATGATGTGCCTGGCATAGAATAGAGGTTCTAAGATGTTTATTCACTGGCGTAGTGAGCAAACAGAGTGAGTGGGAATGAACGAATGAGCACAATTAACCCAAACTACACTGCTTCCTTCTGTCAGCACCTGTATTTTGAGAGAAACATGATTTTATCTGGGGAGCTGGGGAGGATCTTCTGGAGGAGCAGGTATTTGATCTGGTATTACTAGATTTCAGCAGTCTGAGGGACAAATACTGATCAGTGGGCAAGAAGATCTAGCTGTGAACTCTCATGCTTTCATGTCCATACATAACATTCACTCCTTCATTTATTGTGATAAAATGCACATAACTCTAACCATCTTGATGACTTTTATATGTATAATTCAATAGTGTCAAGTAGATTCACATTGTCATGAAATCAATCTCCAAAACTCTTTCAACTTGCAAACTAAAACTTTGTACCCATTAAATAACTCCTTTCTCCTCCCTGTCCCAGCTCCTGGTATTCACCATTCTACTATCTGACTATTAATTTAATCACTCTAGTAACCTCATATATGTGCAATCATACAGTATTTGTTCTTGGTGTCTGGCCTATTTCATTTAGCATAAGGTCTTCAAGATTCATCTATGTTGTAATATATCTCAGAATTCCTTCCTTTTTAAAAAGTGAATATTATTTCACTGTACAAATATGTCATTTGTTTATTCATTCACATGCTGATGATCACTTGGGTTGTTTTCACTCTTTGGCTATTTGAATACTCTTGCTGGGAACATGGGTGTACAAATATTTCTTTGAGACCCCATTTTTACTTTTTTTGTATATTAATCCAGAAGTGTAGTTACTGGATCATATGATGATTATATTAATAATTTTTTGAGGAACTTCCATGCCATTTTCCACAGTGGCTGCACCATTTTACATTCCCATCAACAGCATACACTTTCTTCCAATTTCTCCATGTCTTCACCAACATTTCTTATTCTCTTTTTCTGGACAGTAGTCCTCATAATCTGTACGAGACTATGTCTTAATTGTGGTTTTGAGTGGAATTTCTCTAATGAGTTGTGATTTTTGAGAGTATTTCACATGCTTGGTCATTTGTATGTTTTCTTTGAAGAAATGTCTATTCAAGTTCTTTGGCCATTTTTAATTGAGTTGTCAAGTTGTAGGAGTTCTTAAAACGTTATAGATATTAACCTTTTATCAGATAAGATTTGAAAATATTCCCCCTTTCTATTGGCTGTCTTTCACTCTGTTGATTGTGTTCTTTGATGCATAGAAATTTCTAATTTTGTTGCAGCCCAATTTGTCCAGTTTTTTTCTTGTTTCTTGGGCTTTTGGTGTCACTACTCATTTTTGTGTGAATTAATTCTTCTAGTCAGACTTTGAAATTTAACATAATTTCTTGGCCTCTTTCCTATCTTACAATAATAAGTCTTACCAGGGGAAACCTCACCTGGAATTATCTGTAACATTACCCAGGTCCAGGTCCTGATACCTCAGGGTGGCAACAACAGGAAAATGGTATTTATGATGGGACAGTGCTGTGTGATACCCTTTGGGTATTGGGATGGAAGAAAAGACTCCTAAGCCCCTCCACCTCAAGAGAGGCCCAGCCAATAGAAGAAATGCTTGGAGACCCAGCCAGCTGCTTGCCAAGGTACTTGTTGCTAGGGTTCACTAAGAAGTTCACTTTTCACCAATTGTTGGAACCTGTACAAGATGCTATTTTTGCAGGAATAGGATGGCACTAGGGCCAGAAAATTGAAAACATTTGCCTTAGTTTTAGCAAGAAATCTGTAATATTTCTCCCTGGAGCCTGATTCACCTGCAGCCCAGTCCCAATAGGTGTTCACCTCCAGCCCACATCATGGAGTGGATATTGAATCTTGAATGTGGTCTTTGCTGGTATCCCTATAGCAAAGCAGGTGACCCCTCTGGGTCACATGGGGACCCCACTGGTTCAATACATGTACTATAGGGTTTGGCTCTCCCCCCGGCCCCAAGATTCCCTTTCCCCTGGGCACAATCTCCCACAACTTTTTGTTGTACCTTGAATGTCCGTTTTCTCTTAAGTTTGTGTGAGAGAGTCTGTGTTGTGTGTGTGTGTGTGTGTGTGTGTGTGTGTGGTGTGCGTGGTTGCATGCCTGAGTGTGGTGTTTATTCATCTGTGTGAACATGATGTGGTTGTATATGTGAGCACCTGTGCGTCAGCCTAGACAGTGTCTGTTTCTGTCCAACCCCCACCCACCCCCTCCCTGTTGTTCTCTCTGCAAGAGCATGACTCTCTCCTGTCTGTGGCTGGCCAACGCCCCCGCCTCTCTCCTGTAACTGGCTGTAATATAAGAAGTGAAGTACATTTTCCATTATGTGCTGTATTTATTCAGCACAGCCTGATGTTTTCTGCTCTTAATTAAAAAAATGTTTAAATTGGAATGTTTTTTATTTTCCTCTGAAAATACCCTCCAAAGGTAAATTGCCCTATTTGTATATGGTCATCAAATTGCTTTTCTCTGTATTTGTAACCTTCTGTACAAAACAAAAGCCCTGGTTCCCGCCCACCACACCCCCATCCCAGCATAGCTTCAGTCCAGGCCTTAGCAATATTTATATATTCTTTGATCTGGAGCTTAAAGCTAGTCTGACCACTCCCTCCCTCCTTTGGAGGGACACCAAGGCATGTATACCCCTCCCCCCCTCCATATCCTGGAAACAAGTCCTTAAGGCACAAACAAGAAGGAACCCAGCCACCAGAGGGCGCATGGACCTCAGAAAAGTATGTAGGGTGGATTCTCCTTTGTGAACCGCCTACCACCCATCAAGCAGTGGACTGAGCAGGGCCTGTGGGAGCGGTTAGGTGGCTGTTCCACAGGGGTTTGTAGAACTGTTCTCTACAATGCACCACTGTAGTTCCTTCGAATTTCCTCAGATTTCCTGAATTTGAAGGCCAAATGCCCAGTTGGACCCCGTGTATGCTAGGTACACAGACCCTGCTGGAGGATGGGGAAGCAGAAAATGCCAGAGTTGAATTTAAAGGGGACCTGAACACTATGACTGTGTCAGTACTTATTTTAACATATATTTAGAAAATAAATACTAGTAGTTCTCAAAACTCTTGATTGGTATGGATAGTATTGCTTAGCATTAAGCTTAAGAAAAAAAAGTCAACCTATTTAAGATTGATTTAAAGAAAATGATGATGTAAATAATTGTTCCAATGGTGCATGAAAGTAGCACCCAGATGGTATTGTGTTTCCAAATGTCTATTCCACACCACAGTGGTATTTCCAACTTAACATCAGCCTAACTCATCTCTTAATTACTCCTCTCCCCAACATCTTCTTCATGTTGGTAATGGCACAAAATTCCTAGTTACTCAGGCCAAAATCACAGAAGCCTCTTCCCTTTATCTGTCATATCCAATCAGTGAGAAAACATCATATGCTTAACTTACAAAGTGGGGTCAGAATCCATGGAAGAGACACCACCGCCACTGCCCCTGCGGTGGCCCAAGCCACCACTGACTCTTTCCTTGAACAGCTACAGAGTGACAGCCTGGCTCCGGTCTTTGTTCTCCTTTGCAAATCATTCTCCACTTGGCCACCAGAGTGTTGAAAACACAAGAATCATATTCCATCCCTCCTCAGCTTAAAAATTTCTGGTGTTTTTCTATTGTTCTTATGCTAAAATTCAAGCTCCTGCCTGTAGTCCCCAGGTCTTGCTCAATGGCAATGGCTTTTCCCTTCACCATGCTTTTCTCCAGCTCCCTTTGATTTCTTGCATATACAGATTTTTCTCTTGTCTTGGCAGCCTCACAGTTGTTGTCCTCTCTATCTTGCTGTGTCTGGCTCCTGGTCTTCAGAAATCCTCTTCATGATATGCTATCTCATCTCCCATTTTGATTCCCCTCATAAGTACTGATCACCCTCCCTAGTCTCAAAGAAAACCTTAGGCTGCATCCCAAACTCACATCACTGCTTGTTCTCATGGCCCTGGGTATGTTGCAGCTGTTCGTGATTCTTTGGCATTCCATAACCCACCAGGAGCCAGCCCACAAGGAACTCAGCTTATTCCTAGTTCTTTCCCCAAAACTCTAGCCTGCAACATGCCTCTCATCCTTCAAATTCACCTCTAATATTACATCTTCCCTGAAGTTTTCTTTGGTCTTCTAAAAGCAGGTATATAGTTCTGTCCCAACACTCATGCTTATTTGTGGATTTCCCCCCTCTTCCTTGGGGACAGGTCTGTGTGATTGATTATGCCTACCTGTAGCCAAATTACTTGCAGGGGAAGGCCGTGTGTGTGTGTGTGTGTGTGTGTGTGTGTGTGTGTGTGCATGCGTGTGTGCTTGTAGAGGACTCTGCTGAAAACAGAGCTTCTCAACTTGAACAGGAAGCTGGGGTAGGCAGGCATGGGGTGCCATCTGGTCCCAGCAGGAGGAATGGTGTGTCATACTAGCTGTGGGTTCAATTGCAGGTCACCTTCCCCCTGGCAGGGAGACTGAGCTGCCAAATACTAAGTGATTTTGGTTCTCTCTGAGGCAGACATTTCCCTGGAAGGACAATCTAGCCTTGATTTAGGGCCCAACATCAAGCCAGCTATAGCTAGGCCCAGTGGGGAAGGCAATGAAGATGCATTTCTAAATAAAAGGTTTGCTAAGCATGGGTCCAAAAGGGGCTTGGCACTGTGGCTGGGACCAGGGCCATGCTCATGGAGGGCCTGGTAGGAGCCCCATAATCTAAGCGGGTCCTGCCACATCTTCATTTGCTGAGGAGTTGGAAATTTTGATTCCTGGAAACCTAGCACAGAGCATAGTAGACAAGTTGGGGAAGGGGACATTATATTCAGTGAAACCATCTTGTCTTTGATTCCTCCAAGCTTGGTGAGACCTTGTTCCTTTCCAGCACTCTCAACCTACTGCCAATCCACATGACTCAAACTAGGCAGTGCTCTGAGCAGGGTCTGAGCAAGCTGCTACTTTTCTCCCCATGGACAGATTTGTCCCTGAGAACCTAATGTTTGCCCCAGGTCCTGAAGTGTGCAGAGTTGTTGGCAGGGCAAACAAAATGAGGTGCTGGGTCCAGAAAGCCAATTAAGCAAGGGTATTGAAGAGTAAGGATGGTGTGGAGCAGGAGCCTGATTCTTTGTTGAGTTTCACATATCCTGGAATTAACTTCTCCTCACTGGTTGAACTGAAAAAAATGCTTTCCCTTATGGGATAGTTTCCTGCTTATTTTAAGTGAGGAGTTTCTCAGGGCCGTTTACAGCCTTCCTGGGGGCAGGAGGAGAACAGATTTGCCTTATCTCAACTCATACCCTTGCATCACTCAAGTTTGTTGAAGTGCTAACTTCCAGCAAGGTCTTTGGAGTTGCCAGTTTCTATGGATCAATGTTTTTAATTAGATGGGTTTTCTTGTGTCTCCTTTATTGGACTGAGTAAGCAAATTAAATTGAGCAATTTGTTGTTAGGTCATTTAAATGCCAACTCGATTTCATAGCCTGGGTTTGTGCCACATCCAGGCCTTTCCAACTTCTTCCCAGAGTAATAGAATCAGAGGCTAACCAGAGGAGTAGGCATCCCTAGGAACCATAGGCAACCCTCTGATTCTTGTGGGTCTGAGTGCCTAGGGCATAACCCAACACTTGTATCTGGTCCACTAGGGTGAAGTGAGTGATTAGAGGGGTTTTAGGACTTGAGTTAGAATGGAACCATGGTGAGATTATACAAATACCTAGAATTTTCTGTGAACAAGGAACTGCCTTGTCTTTGAAGCCTCTGTTTTCCGATCTGTATAATGAGCGCTTCTGATCTGGCATTCTGGAACACTCTGGCTCTCAGGAGGTTGAAACTGCTCCAGTGTCACCAAGATATTCAACTGGTCTGTCCAATGCTGCAGGGGGCACAGCTTTTGGGATTAAGGCCTTGAGAGACTAAGGAGGTAAGGTGGGCAGATGCTTAAGGTGGGTGCTAGCAGCAGCCTGGCACCTGGTCTGGCTTGCTGTGAGTGGGCAGGCTGCCTCAGGCCGAAGACAGCTTTATTGATGCAGTTCCACCTCCAGGCTCAGAATACAATGGGGGCGCTCGTGCGCCATGAGTGGAGCTGACCTTCCAGGCTTTCCAAATCCTTGCCCACCCTCCCAGATGAAGGGGCTCTCTTGTGCAACCTGAACTTCAGGGAGGGGTGCACTCTAAGACCCCCAGGTAAAAAGGAATTTGAGAATGGGAGCCATGGATACAGGACATGGATATAGGAGGAAACCCTCTGGGTATCTTCCCCAGATCTCCCTATCCCCACATCTTCTATGGAGCCTGGCACCTTGCCCACTTCTCTCACTGCCAGGGACTCTAGACACATGTGTGAGCAGCAGAATTCCATGCTACAGAGCTGTTGTTGAAGCTGTTCCTTTTCTTCACCAAGGAAAGAGAAGAGGGGTATAGCTATTAGACATCATGATTGGGATCAGTACTGGGAGGGGGTAGGTCTGGGGGTTCTAGGTGGCCTTCCTGGCTTCTGGGGACACAAGTGTGAGCAGGCATATCTATCTGTAGACAAGCTGCCCAGACCTGTTGGATTCAGAAAAGCAATGACAAGATATGACAGACATACAGGGACAATGGCTGGAGGGCTCTAGCAGGGGCTAGAGACAGGCATTGTGGGCACTGGGCTTGGTAAATAGCATTAAGAAGGCGACAACCTGAGCAGGCAAATTGGGAATGCAGACAAGGGCTCTGTGACTGCGCTGGCTGTCTGCCTGTGACTCACCTCTGCAGATCGATTTCATCTCCGAGCACCAGGATATGCAATGTGCTTAGAAAGAGCAGCTGGGCTGGAGGCCCCTCTCAAAATGGTGGAACAATTTGGGATACACTTCCTTATTCCAGGCCCCCCAAACCAAGGCTCTCCTCACCTTGTCCCTTCTTTTACAAAGGCTGGGGTTCCCCATTGTGATTTTTAAAAGCCCCCTGCTGATTCAGGCGAGTGCAGAGATCCCTTCCAGCCCTGCTTGATCATGTTACCTTTTGTTGTTATGCCTTGTCCTTTTTCAGTGCCTGGCTCAGAGTAGATGCCAATAAATATTTGCTGAAAGAATGAGGGGCTCAGTGTGGTTCTTGATTTTTTTTTAACATGTGCAGATGTGTCTGTGTTTCCTAGTATGCCTATAAAATAAACACACAACTCTTTAAGAAACAATCCTGTGTCCATAACAGCAGTGGGTTCAGGAAATAAACCAGTTCGGTGCAGATGTGGGCCAGTGTGCGGGTAGAGGAACAAAGAGTCTGGGAAGAGGAACCTGGCCTGCAAAGAGTTCCAGAAACACAGGTCATTTTTGCAGGCATGGTCTTGCTCTTTCTTTTCAGTTCTGAGCATGTGGAACAGAAAATAGTTTTTCTTGGCCCCAAAACAAGGCAGTGAAGGTAATGACTGCCTAAATGTGCTGAGGGCTGAGAGTCTGTGGTACAGGACAGCTTCAGGTATTGTCTACAGAAAGGTACTGTTGAGAAGGCCATTCCAAATGTTGGTAACCACTGGTATGTGACCCCAAAGTTGCTCCTTAGATCCAAGCTGATAGCAGTAGTCCCCAGCTGAGTTACCACAGACCTGAAACACTAGTTTCTGGTGGGATTTTTACCCAGTTGCAGAGATAATATCACAGCCAGATGGAATAATCACTGATTAGTGACATTTGAGGATTTTGATTTGGAGCTGGATGAAACCTGATTTTTTGGTCTATTTTCAAGTCTTGCTGTGTATTGAATAATTTTGATTGATATACTGCTTAATTTACTGTCTGCTATTTTAAGAGTGAATATTTCATAGTGACCATAAGCTGATCCAGGAAGATCCTGGGTTTGGGTCTAGTGGTCCTGCAAAGCCACACTTGCAGGTTTTTCCTCTGTTAACAAAGAGTAGGCACTATGGTAAGTGGCCAGCTGGGAGATCATTGCCACACACACTATTTGGTTCTGCCTTACTTCTGCTATACAGCTTCAATGTAGACTTGGGACTGAGGGATTTGGAGGAGAAGTAAGGCTTGGACCTGCTCTGAGTAAGAAAGGAGGGAGAAATGACAACAAGGAGGTAAAAAGGAAAAATATAAGGGATATAAGGAAAAAGGGGAGGAATAAAATAAGGGGGGAAGGAAGACATCTGGGCTCCCATCCGGGTGACACATGGTAACAGAGTGAGGACAGATGGAAAGGCTTATCTACTTCTCAAGACAGTCCAACATTTAATACCTGGAAAGACAAACCTGGTAGCAGATCACGGGGGCCCTGCTCCCTATGCTGAGAATTATGAGAGCCATATTGGAAATGTGTGCTGTAGGGACTCTGGAGAATGAGGCTAGCTGTGGAAAGATGAGTACTTTTGTAGGCAGAGAACCAGAACAGAGTTTCTGGTAAGCGAAACAATATGCATGGAATGTGAGGTAAGAATCAAGACTGCTGTATTCAAAAGAGTGGTGAGAACTTTGTAGGGCTAAAGGAAGAAGGAAGGAGAAAAAAAGGGAAAAGCAGTTAGAGGTGTGATCTTGTAAATCCACTGTTTTGGTTTAGAAATGAGGTGTCTCCCTAAAATCTCATGTGTGAGACAATGCAAGAAGGCTTAGAGATGAAATGATTGGGTTATGAGAGCCTTAACCCACCCGGTGCATTGATGCACTTGAATGGACTAACTAGGTAGTAATTGAAAGAAGGTAGAGTGTGGCTGGAGGAGATAGGTCACTGAGAATATGCCTCTGGGTTTCTCTTTTGTCCCTGGTGAGCAGAGCCCTCTCTATGCTTCTTGGTGCCATGTCCTGAACTGTTTTTCTCCACCACATTCTTCCACTGTGATGTTCTGCCTCACTTTGGGTCCAGAACAAGAGTCAGCTGACTATGATCTGAGACCTATGAAACCATGAACCTAATTAACTTTTCCTCCTCTAAATTGTTCTTGTCAGGTACTTTGATCAGAATAGTGAAAAAGCTGACTGAAGCACCCATGAAAGCCAAGTGGAGGCATTTGCATTCTGTTAGGTTGTCCTTTGCCATGTTTGAAAGCAGAGGAGACACACAGTAAGATCTGTTTATCTTTGGTCAGCAACATGGACAAAGAGGAGGAGAGAGGTGAGAAGGCTCCCTGTGAAAACAGTCATCTGTTTCAAGGGCTCTGTTAGATAGGAAAACACACATAGATCATGTGTGATGCCTGATTCATGAAGGAACAAAATGCATATATATTGGAATGTTCATAGTACGAACTCTAGCCATGACTATGAACCCCAATCAAAGGTGTTGAACTTGAGAAACAAGACCTTGGAGTGGACCCGAAACCTGAGACCTAGTGGAACCAACTAGGTCACTTCAGGGATCTCCATGCATAAAAAGAGCTACTGGTAGCGCCTCCAAAGAAAAGAAATGTCCTGATGCTACCCATCATCTTGCCCTGCAGCCTGGAACTATCCTACCCTTGCCAGAGCTGGCCCCTCTGTAGACATCTCTGGGAAGAGTGAGGATGAAGGCCACTGGGCATGCAGTCTGGTAGGTGCATGAATAGGACCCTACACATGTGTGCTGCCAACCCGAGATTCTGGGAAGAAACAAACTTTGAGTAGCCATCCGTGTCTGAGTAACAGGCTCTGAACTCACCCCACCCACACACTGCATGACTCTCAGTTGTTTTAATTTGATATCAGGAAGAATGATAGAATTTTTGGCAAGCCTAGGAAAGAGGGGAAGGATTGCAATATTGCCTCCTCAAAATCCCAAGTCACTGGAATGGAAATTGGCTGCCATGTCAGGAAGGAATAAGGGAGAGAAAATTGCCTTGTGAGCAATTCAGCTTGGTCATAAATATCTCCAATAATCCTTCACACAGAGCAGTACTTTGTCGGGCACTGAGCTCTTTCTCATCTATCAATGCATTTGATCACCACAATGGATCTGTGAGGTAAACAGGGCCAGAACTAGCTACCCAGGGAGGCATGGGCAGACATGGGGCTGACAAGGAAACCTCCAGCCCTCAGTCCTGGGCACTGTTTGTCTATGACAGCTTTGCATATGATCAGGAGCAAGAGGACCTTATACTGCAGAGAGGAAGTTGGTCTCAAGGGCTAATAGCCTAGAGACAGGGTTGAGGGGATCAGGCTGTGTTCTGAGGAATCCTGACTGGTCAGCTACTCTCTCTCTCTCCTTTTTTCTATTTATATTGAGGTAAAATCCACATAACATGAAACATACCGTTTCAATATTTTAAAATGTACATTTCAATGGCATTTAATATATTCAAAATGTTACATAACCATCACCACTGTCTAAATCGATAACATTTCTATCACCCCAAAAGGAAAATCTGTGCCTTTTAAGCAGCCACTTCCCATTACCTTTGCTTTTCATTAAGAAAAGCATGCCATTAAAACATTTGTGGACTTTAGGTATAGGGTTGAATTAAATCTACTCCTCACTTTAGTGCGGCCGACAGCCTCACCCACAGTATGTACAAGGCCTCTCCCTTATTCAATTTTTTTCTCCCCATTTATCCCAGGTCCCCACACCTTTCCACCCCCTCCATGGGCACTCACTTTCATGCATTTGAGATGAATCCCTGAATATGTATGTGTTCTTATAAAATATAGTGTTGTTTTCAGTATATGTTTTTAATTTGCATAAATGTTATTGTGCTATAAATCTTGTTCTGTTTCTTATTTTCAAAAAAAAAAAAGAAAGAAAGAAATCAGCACTATAATTTTGAGATCAGTCCATGTTGCACATACATCTACTTACTTCAAACTGCTGCTTAGTTTTTTATTTAGCTTCACCATTCTGCTGGGGATAATGGAAAGAGGACCTCTAAAGAAAACTGCTTATTATATTATTTCTTAATTTAGACTCCTGTCTTCTAACTGATCCCTTCTCATTTGTAAACATAACAAAACTATTCATCTGTTATTTATCTTTTTACTTTTTATGTTATAATTTTGTGAACAGAAATTTATCATTTTGGTTAGATCTATCAATCCTTATGATTTGAAGGTTTTAGTATAGGTCCGATACTTGTCCTTTTCAAGGTCACATTTAAAAAATATATTTTATCTCAATGTCTTTGTTTTTACATTTTTTTGTTTGGGCTTTGAATTCCTCAGAAATCACAGTTTATATATGGTGCAATATGGGGATCTAGCCACTTTTCTCACCATTGTTTATTCAAAAACATTTCCTTTCTTGATTGATTTGTGATTCCAACATATATATGTATATATCTATCATATGTATGTGTGTACATGTATATATATGTATGTACATGTATATACTATTATACTGCTTATTATTTTCATTTGCCATCATTTTCTCCCTGTACCAGTACATACTATAATTCTTAAATGACTGCAGATTTGTATTATAACTTCATATCTGATATTACAAGTCTTCCTCTTTGGTCTTCTTCTATATGAATTGATAGCTATTTAAGGCCTTTATTCTTTTTGTATATTTTTTATTTCATTTATTCTTTTTACTTATATGCAACACCAGGGTACAAACTGATATTATCACAAAAACATGGCACGTAACCCACTCCAGATCAGCCCCCAGAACTCCCAGCATCTTCCTCCTGTGCCTTTCCCTCTACTCCACTGACCCCTCTTCAATTCATTTACAGTTTATATATATTTTTTAATTACTGTCCTAGAATACACCTGATGCCAGGACCCATCATGCCTCATCCATGCATATACATATGAGACTTTGGTCAGATTCATTTCACTGTTCTTCCCTTTTTTTCCCATTCTTCCTTTCTCCGCATCAATCCCCTTTATGTACTCTAATAATATTTCCTCTATTTTGATGAAATTCCCTTTGACTCTTTTTTTCATTTCTCTCTCTTTTTGTTTTTTTTTTATTCCCAAATATATTTTTTATTTGCATATCATATTTGACTTTTTGGAACTGGCTTATTTCACTTAGCATGATCATCTCCAGTTCCATACATACCAGAAAATGCCATAATTCCATTCTTCTTTATAGTTGAGTAATATTCCATTGTGTGTCTATACCATATGATCTTTATCCATTCATCTTTTGAAGGGCCCCTAAGTAGACTCCATAGCTTGGCCATTGTGAATTGTGCTGCTATAAACCCTGATGTGCCTGCATCACTATAGTATGCTGGGTTTAGATCTTTTGGGGGTATACCAAAGAGTGGAATGTCTGGGTCATATGGTTGTTCCATTCTTAGATTTCTCAGGAATCTCCAGAGTAGTTGCACCAATTTTCAGTCCCACCAACAATGTATACGAGTGTACTTTTCCCCCACATCCTTATCAACATTTTTTTTGTGTGTTCTCAATAATTGTATGGCCTTTGTTCCTTTGATGTTATCTTCTTAATTACTATATTCTCAAGCTCATGGTATCAGCATTGAGTTGGCTGCAGAATGGAAAGCCTTTCTTTTGCTCAGACTCTGATCAAAGAGCTACTCCTTCTGTGTTTGTTGCACCAACTGAAGTTAGTTTGTCCTCTGCTCGTCTTGGCTCCCCAGTTTCCTGCTCCCCTTTGGGGTGATGGCTTACACAATTTCCACAGGGGGTCAGAACACCAATGGAGCTAAGATCCATGGAGAGTTTTTTGTTTAATGGGCCCAGGTCTTTCCATTCTGTGTTCTGTGTACTGAATCAAACAGTATTATTTTAGAAAAATCTGGCCTGGGCTAAAAGGGTTCCTTCTGGTCTCCAAAATGGAATTCCCAAATCAGAGGCCAAAGTTCTCTGGCCATGTTCCAGGGGCTAATATCCAGAGGGTGGAAGGGCTTACTGGTGGGTGTGACCACAGAAGAACAGCTGCATAAAGACTCCCAGGTCAGGCCAAGGGAAGGTGGTATTGAGGAAAATTGGCCATTTCAAGTCAAAGTAATAGAAGAAATGATTACTGGGGGGCTGTCCTACTCAAAAGATTCCATGATTCAGAAAAGGATGTTGGCTAAGATACCTAGTATGACTGATCTTTGCAGCATAAAAGCATTCTCTTATGATCACAAACACTTCACTTCATTGTATTAACACATATTAAGCATTTTCTAGCTGCCAGTTTCCATGCTGAGCTCTGAAGGGAGGCAGGGAGTTCAGGAACAAATCACAAATGGCTTCAATTCTGGAGTTACACACAAGTCTCAGATCAATGGAAAGATAGAAGGTAAAAATTCCTAATGGGACACAATCACCAAAGTTTCGGTCAGGCTGAGTTGTCAGGATTTATCATCTGGCATGTTTACTATTGTACACTCAGGGCCTGGTGTGCACTCAATATCTGTTTAATGAAAACTCTTTAATGTTCCTATCCTGGGTGCCTGCGATCAATTGACACTTTAATGTGTCAACTTAGCCAGACTATAGTTCCAAAATATTCAATCAAGCAGGAGTCTATGTGTTATTGTAAAGGTATTTTGTAGCATGGTTAACATCTACAATGAGCTGAATTTTAAGTAAAGGAGATGGTGCTGGATAACGTGTGTGGGCCTCAACAAGTCAGTTGAGGTTTCTGTGAGGAAGAAGAAATTCTACCTGTGACAAAAGCATCTGCTTCTATTTTAGAGTTCCAACTAGCCCTTCCTGAGGGTTTGTTTTATGGATTTTGGACTTTCCTAGCTAGCCCCTTAATTAAGTCAGTTCTTTACAATAAATCTTCTAAAAAAAAATAAATCTTCTATTTCTGTATCACCTAACTACATAAAGGGTTCCACCAGAGAAATAGAACAAGAATGTGTGTATGTGTGTGTGTGTGTGTGTGTGTGTGTGTATGTGTGAGAGAGTGTGTGTGTGTGTGTGTGTGTGAGAGAGAGAGAGAGAGAGAGAGAGAGAGAGAGAGAGAGAGATTGACTCCTGGGCCTACATGTTGACCCCACCCCAGTGTGATCTTCCTGAATAATTGTTAGACTAATAATTGTACAAGGGCTGGGAATCTGAAAGCAAGGTGTCATGGTGACCTATTCCTAGGTCAGGTCATCTACTTTCCAGCTCTGGCCCAGACCTCTCCTCAGGCAAATTGCTTAATATTTCTGACATTCCATTACCTCACACGTATAAAATGTCATCACCATCTACTTTATAGGGTTTGAGCAGGGGTGAAGTAATATACATGGATGGGGAATAGAACACAATGTGTCTTCTATTGCACTGAAGAGTGTTAGCTTATGTGGTAATGTTCTATTCAAATTGCTCCAAAACATACTCAAGACCTTCTCTCTTGGATTCTACACTCAATAACTATCTCTACTGTTCACACCCCTTCCATTTCCTGGTATAGTTTACATTATATCAATTCTAATTCTTTTTAAATTATTTTTATTTGTTCTTTTTAGATATACATGACAGTAGAGTATATTTTGGCATTTTATATATACATGAAGCATAACTGATTCTAATTAGGATCCCATTCTTGTAGTTGAACATGATGTGGAGTTTCACTGGTCAAGTCAACTCTAATTCTTAAATGTCCCTTTTCCTCATCTTTCCTGCCACAATCCTGGTCCTGGCTGCTACCACCTTTCACCTGGATGACTGCAGTAGCCTTACAAATGGTCTTCTGCCTCTGTTCTTGCCCTGTTATCCAAGTCTATCTCATATACAGGAGTCAGGGAGATCTTCACAAAGCTTTTAAATCCTGCTTGGAACATTCTAGTGGTTTTCATTTTATGATGAATAAAATATCAACTCTTCTTCAATGAATAAAAGCAAACTCTATTGGCTGGTCTTCAAACCCTACCCTCCTCTTGACTTTATCTTCTCCCTTTCTCTGCTCCTCCTGTGTTACGTGCTTGCTCCACTGACTCCCTTCCTCTTCCAGAACTATATACACTACCTCCTTCTGCCAGGCTGAAAGCTAAATAATCCTTCCTATTTATGTTTCCGTTACAAACTACCTCTGCATAACAAAGGCTTCCCCAACCTCCCAGACTAGGTCAATTTCTCCCTTACATGACTCATAGCTAAGATGCCATTATACAATTATTGGTATTGTTTCCTGATTAATTAAAGCTATCAGCTCCCAGGGTCTGCCCTGTTCAAAACTGGGCCTCCAGTAGCTAGATAAGTATCTGGCATAGAATAGATGCTCAACAAATAGTCGTTAAGTGGCTAAATATTTGAGGACACTTTCAATTTTGGCTTAGGAGATAAGCAGGCTTTACCCAGTCTTGGTGGTTGGGTAGTATAGGAGGAAAAGGGATTCAAGGTGAAAAAACAACATGAGCAAAGGGACAAAGACATGGAAGAAGAAGGCATATGTGTGGCAATGAAGGAGGTAAGGATGGAGTGCAGAGGAGGCCTCTGGCTCTAAGCTGAAAGACTTTGTCATAATTTGTAGGGCAATGCACACTGAAGGAACAGATTTGCTAGGAGAAATCTGTCTGGAAATGAAGATTCTGCCTTCTTCATCTGGCCTCAGGCATTGTTCACTATAAGCCACCTTCAAAATGCTCAGTTGCATTTTCACACACCAGGAGAAGCCCCAGGGAGTTCCAACAGTTCTCCTTTCCTGTTCTACATTTTCTGAAGCCTAGGAGTCATTTTTTTGGCTCCAAGTAAAGCTTGTGCTAAATCTTCAACACCAGATGTTCTAATAACAGTCATTGTTCAAAGTTAGACAACTGAAGGCAAGGGTCATAACTATAAGTTTGGAGGAAAATTCTCAGTGCTTCTGGAATCTCTGGGTTTCAGGGCCAGAATGAAAGGGACCAGAAAGAGGAAAGAGAGAAACAGTGAGATAGAGACACGGGAACAGAGATGAGAGAGGAGAGAGAGAGAGAGACAAAGAGAGAAGTAAATCAAGAGAAGACAAACAGACAAAGACAGGGTGAGCCACAGAGCCTCAGGTAGAGACCAAAAGGCTTAGAAGTCAGGGATGATGCCCATGGGAAAGCTTCAAAGACCCTACTGTACTGTTGGTGGGCCAGCTTGCTCAGCTTCTGATAAATGACTTCTTCCTTCCAGTTAAAGGGGATGCATGGGCTCTTAAGTTGAAAGTTAAGTGGGAAAAAAAGCAAAACCAAAATACCAAGGGAAGTCAAGTAAAAAACAATTTTGTCAGCTGGTTAAGAAGTTCACTGGTTGGGCTGGGGATGTGGCTCAAGTGGTAGCGGGCTCGCCTGGCATGCGTGCGGCCCGGGTTCAATCCTCAGCACCACATACAAACAAAAGATGTTGTGTCCACCAATAACTAAAAAATGAATATTAAAAATTCTCTCTCTCTCTGTCTTTAAAAAAATTAAAAAAAGAAGTTCACTGGCAAGTTTTTATAACTATCCATTTTCTTCCACTGGGGCCCAATCTGTGAAAAGTATGCAAAAGGTAGGTGCAGAGGCTTCTCTCCCTCAGAAGGAAGGTCAAAATAACTAATGGCCATTTGAATATCTGCTGAGGGTTTTGTCCCCAACATGACCCATAATCTACACTTCCTCTGGGCCACTGGAAGCTCCTTTAGAGCCCAGCACCAATAATTAGAAGTCATTATGCACCCACCTGTGTTGTCAGGGTCACTGTTGCAGCATCCAGGATATTGTACATGAAGCCAGGTGACACTGAATGCCAACTAGAAAAAAAGGAAGGATACCTTCTGGCTCTCTCCACCAACTATACTAGAGAAGAGATTGTGGAACGGCATGTCTTTGCTTTTATTTTTAATGTCAACTGGAAAGAAGCTTCACATATTATGGGTGATTATGGCAATGCTCATTGCCCCTTGTGAATCAAACCTGCAGTAAGGTCTGGAGAGGTAGGTAATTCTATTTTGCTACCTTGGTGGCTTTGAGAACCCTTTCTCTCTCTGGGATTTTGTCTTTCCTGTTCAACAAAGAAAAGGGACAGATAATTACCAAAGATCCTTCCAATTGTAACATTCTAGGAATCTCAGTGCTTTCAGAATCCTAATTGGTAGCTATCTATCCAAGATTCTAATGACCTCAGAAATATGAGCTCAATGGTTGTACCATTGGGTACATACTCCACTACCTGAGCAATGACTCCAGGAGAGTACACATTGAGAACTGGCTTTCACCATTCAATAGAGGTCTAATTTGACACATCTCAGCACTTTATCCTTGATCTTGATCAGTCCCACATTTCTATAAGTGATTCAGGTGAAAACATAGAAAGCAACTTTGCCAAATTTGCAAATGGCAGAGGTTTGGGGAGAAGGATATAGCCATGATTAGTTATAGCCCTCTAACCCAACTCAATAAGATAGCATTTTAAGGGTCACAAACAAAGCCATTATGTTTTTTTAAATAAATCTATGTCTGTGATTTAAGAGCTTAGACTCTGAAAAACCTCAGAAGAATAATTCCTAGTTTGGTTGATCCTGAAGTTCAAAAGCGGTCCAGTGTGCACTGTGACTCCAGAACTCACTGCCACAGGGCTAAGTATAAAGTGGTGCTTGCAAAGAAAACTACCAGGATGGGTAAAGTGGATGGGTAAAATATGTGCAGTGACTGTTCAGCATGAAGGAGAGCATAATCTCTTGGGGTCTTTGAAAGTCTGTCCTGGAGAAAAGGGATGGTGGCTTATCTACTGTAAGCCCCAGAAGGAAACTCTAAGATTAGCCATCAGTTTAAAGCAAGTTAGATGAAATGTTTAGCTATCAGAAGTCTTGACTTGGTCAGTATTAAAAAAAAAAAAAAAAAAAGAGTCTCCTGTGACCTCTGATCCCTCAAACAGCCAGGGATGCCTTATGAGGACATTCTTCCTGTGAATCCAAGGAAACATTACCAGATAACCAGAGGTGCTAGTTAAAGATCTGACAGTTGTAGTCTTTAGGGTCCAAGAAGCCTTTTTTTTCCCTTACACTCTTGATTATTCATTTGTTTTGTTAGTTGGCCATTCATTAATTCATTCATTCATTGATAACCTTTCCTTGAGACCTAAAGAAGACCCAGATCCTGTCAACAAACAACTTCTTTGTCAGAGAATTTCCTATGGTGATAAAATGACCCCTGAGCCATGCATTGGTAAGACCTGCACTGAAAGAAGAAAAACTTTTGCACAGAGTATTGCCCCTGTTAGCAGCTCCTTGTTTTACAGATGGAGGCCATGTGTCTTCAGGAGAGCTGGATCAATCTGGGAAGGGACATGGAACCCTTTGGGAGCCATTCTCAACACTGTGCCTGGAAGTGAGCCATGACCTTATATCATTGGCACCATGGTGTTTGCAGCATCCACCTCCTGCTTGTCACCAGAACCACAGTGGCATTTGGTGGCACCATAGGCAGCAGAGACATAAGGGAACCCTCCCTCAAGGAGATATGATTCACCAGGGGTGAGAATGGCCAGATTGCAATGATGCAAAAGCCTTGGAGATGAAGTTGCCAATTAGTTTCAGAAAGAATGAGGTCCCAGGAGCTTCACAAACCTGTATCTGTCTCTTCTCTTACAAAGCAGCAAGAATTTTAGAGGTAGTCTGGAATCCCTCACAAAGCAAGAGAATCACAGTGGGCCCCTCGAGATGAAGCTGTCAAGACACAGCCTGAGCCTCTGCACTCTTTAATTTTACTGGCAAATTCATCCCACTGTGCTTGAAGTGAGTTTGGTTACTAGAGACACTGTAGGAATGCACAGACATGGAGCCTGCTTGTCAGTGTCCCTCTTCACAGGGTGCCCACTGCTCTCATCCACTGGCTTGGGGCATGGGATAGAGGAGCCATTGGCCCCCATCCTATACTTTGCACCTGTGACTCACTGACTCTGTGTTGAGAGCTCCTGTTTTTGCTGGGATTAACAAAACGAGTTGTGGAGGTAGCTGTGCTAGAGCTGCTGGCTAGCACAGGGCCTCAGTGGACTTCTCTACTATCCCTTCTCCTGAGCTGACCTGTGCAACTGATGAGCCAGAGGTGAGCTTGGGCACATTGCCACAGATCTCAAACTGATTTCTCCTGGGCCTGAGCTCCCTGTATTGGAATGGCCTGGCTGGATATGCAGTCACTGGCTGCTCTAAGGTGGCTTGGCATTTCTGCCCCTACTGCAGAGGCCATTTATCAGCATGATGGTAGATATTTAATCTGCAGTTTGAGCTGCCAGCACAGCGATAACTATAGGCAGAGGCAAGGGGAGATTCGTAGCCTGTGTTAACAGGGAAGCCCTCATCATGGCCAAATGAATAATGAAGGAAGATAATAATGAAGGTGCCTTTACTATCACTGTGAAAAGCTGGTGCTGCTCTGTGACTCTGCATTTTAGAGAAGCAGACAGCAAGCAGCCAGGCAGGGCATCAGTCTAGGAATAGTTGCTCTTTTCACCTATGAGGTGTTTGCTATGGCTCCTGGCTCACTTGCCTTTCCTTTTGTATAATAGCACAGAAGGAAGAAGAAATGTTGGAACACATCAAAAATGAACACTGAGGCAGTAACCCAAGCACCACCCTTCCCTCAAAGCTTATTTAAATTGGAAAAAGTTCAGGGTAATACTCCACTGTTTCTGATATGCTAATCTCACAAATTTGAGTCTTGGCAGGGGGGGTCAAGAGCTTGGCTAGCAGCCTTGCATAGGGCTGACTATTCATGGCCCCAGAGAGATGCTTGGTGAATAAGTAGGTGAGGGAATGCCCAGAGCCTTACTCCAGTCACCTACTTTCATTGGAATATTGTTTCTTTAAACATCTCTATCTTCATCTGCCAGTGTGTGCAGATTAGCTTGGGACTTGTGTGTAGGTCTTTGGTTCATTGTTTTTGTGTTTTTACTTTCTTTTTTGTAATTATTTTGTTATCAGGGCTTCCACTCTTTCTCTCTCATTCTGAGTACTTTGAATGTTTTACCCTCACATTTGTACCATGCTTGTAATGGATGGGATGCTTAGGCTCCTGACTGTAGCCTTCCTAGAGTTTGCAAGCCCGCATCCCAGCTTGGACGGTCAGTGCAGCCTGCCTTGACATCTCATTCTGGCATGGACAACAGCTGGCTTTGTCTGCTGCTTCTCATGTAACTGCCAGAGTCTAGACTAGAGGCTCATAGGCCCCCTCTTCTTGGGAACCATCTTGGACCCAGAGGGCCTTCCCTTGAAGCAATTCCAGGAATCTAGTGTTTGGTCCCATTTGTATCTCCCACTGTCATTTCATACAACCTCAATCCTACAGAGTCTGTCCACCAAGAACAGCTTATGTCTTTTAATATTTTTATCTTTGCACTTACCTTTTCTTCCGTTCAGTCTGTCCTCTCCTAAAACTATCACCAGAGGTAACTTAGAATGTTCTTTTCCAAACCTATTAACAGAGCTTTTCAGTACAAATAACACTCTTTCCTTGAAGCATTCCTACTCCCTGGTGAATCTGAAGGATCATCAAGTTGGAAAAAATACTCTGAACCCATCTAATCCAATACCCCATCATATGGATGGGAAGACCGAAGCCTAGAGAGGGTCAGCCCATGCTCAGCATCACATAGCATATCAGCAGAGCAGCTGGGACTCAAATGCAGCTCTCCTGACATTTACATTGTCTTATTCTGCTCTCTCCTCTTCACCTTTGTGTCAGTTGTCACTAAGCAATAGAAATAAAGCAAACATGTACAAAACATCACTTCTCAGAAAGATTAGAGGAAATATTGAAAGAAAACACTTCAAAATATTAACCCTGGCTATCTTTGGGTGTTTGGAATGTGGATGACATTTTCTACTTTTTTCTCTTATTTGGAATGTTTCCAATGTTCCTTAATGAGTATATATTACTGGTAAAATGGAGAAAGTCAATACATATGAGGAAGAGGAGGAGGAGGAGGGGGCAGGAGGTGGAGGAGGGGGAGGAAGAGGAGGGGGGAGAAGGGGGGAGGAGGAGGAGGAGGAAGAGGAGGAGGAGGAAAGCCAATGGCAAGGCCCAAATGGGTGTGGGAGCATTATGGAGAGCCTAATATTTCCTTAGAAAATCTTGTGCATCCCTTGTGGATGAAGGAAGCCAGTAACTCTTCTCCTTTGGATTATAAATCATACAGTTTTCACACCACCCCCTCAGCCCCAGCCCCGGCCACAGCAAACAACTGTGTCCCAGGGGAAAGACTTCCTGTCCAAGAATTAGTGACCTCCTGACCTACATCTACAGGGCTGACTTCACACTTTATCTTCGGAGATTTCCTGGATTCCTGGTCTCCCTTTCAGATATCAAGCCATCATAAAGTGAGAGCCAGGTTCTGGGGTGTGGGCTGTGGGGTGGGTGTGATAGAAACAGGAATTGTTTTCAATTCCTGGCTGGAGGGGCTCTCAGTTAAGTGAAGGACACAGATGTGCACATAAATAAGGCAAAGGCAGGATGGAGGGGGGCTCTCAAATCCCATCCCAGATGCCCGCAGGATGATATCATACCCACTTGGGAAACACAGCTGTGTTCTTGGGATGGTATTATAGCAGCTGCTTTCCTGGCTGCTGGATCAGCTCAGCTCCTGCCTGCTGAGCATTGCTTGGCTGGGGCGGGCCCCATGGGCATAAGGAAGTCCTCTGCAGAAGAGGCTTGTGCTCTGGAGCTGAGACCTTATGAATCCACTTTCTGACTCCATTTTCAGGGTAAAAAGAAGACTTATGTCTGGATCAAGCAGCAGGTCTGCAAAACAACCTCAGAATGAAAAAACTGAGTGGCTTCAGGCAGCATAAGGAGTCCCTGCTTTAGTTTACATTTTCAACCCCTTCTCTCCTACTGTGCCCACCTCATATCTGGTAGAGCTACATTTATACTCATTGCCTCCCTTCCACCCCTGTTACTGCTGGAGAGTCCCCTTCAGGCCTCCCACCTTCGCTCAGCCAGCAGGAGTCAGGCACTCTAGCAGCCTAGCAAGCAGAGTGCAGCAGCTCACATTCTGCTTCTCAAAGTCAGTCCATGGCCCCTCTTTGAAACTGTGCTTCCAGATTGTGTCCTGTCCCAGGGCTGCCTGGATGCTCAGGGCTTGTGCACACATATGCTTTCACATCCAGGAACACCGGGAAATGAGACTGTTAGTGCAGCAGCTCTGGGAAACCAGGAAGTGGAGCTGGGAGAGCCAAGTTCTTTAGTTCCTGGAACTTTGGTGTGGCTGGCATTTCAGATATGACTAAGAGGATTGCTGAAAGGGCCTATTGGGTGGAGCTTGTGGAGTTTTCATGCCAGGCCTCATAGGCATCACCCTTCTGCAACTATATGCCAAAAGCATGGGGTATGGTAGAGGATGGGCTGTCCTCATGCATTCATCCTAGACATTAGCTGGCATGAGATGATGATTCCTGATGGTTTTCTTCACTGCAGGGAATGAAAGACAGTATTTACTGTGTTGGCACTGAGCCTGAGTGATGGATATGTTTTTTCTGCCTCTGGAAGTGTGCCTTCCACTTGGTTTTGGTAATTAAGGCTCTTAGAGACACATAGATGAAGCTGACTTGAACATTTGAGGGTTTCAAGAACTTTTTGTCACAAGTCACCATGTTACATGCCACACATCACCCACCATCATGGGAGGGAGGGTGTGCCCCAGATTTCTGAGGGTTGCCAAAGGCTTCAATTGGGCTGGAAAATATTAAAGAGGGAGCAGAGAGTCCTGGATCAGCCTACCCGAAGCCAGGGCTCAACATTTTATCCCTATAAAGAAAAGGCATAGACCTTAGAGAAAACAACCCTGCTGCCATCTTGCTCTCAACCTTCTAGACTGTAGAACAATGAGAAAAATCGATTTCTCTTGTTTAAGGCATCAAGTCTGTAGTCTTTTTTTTTTATTATGGCAGCTTCTCTAATATTTAGGAAGTCTGACAGTCACAGGGCAGACGGTTCGTTTAGTTGATAGTCATTTAGTAAGCCTTGAGATGGAGCCTACGAGATTCTGCTTGGTCAAGAACCTCTGCGGGGTATTCAAAATCAGTGGTTCCTGATCTGCACTTTGAGAGGCAGGACTAGGCTATTAAATGACTTGGACTTAAGAGTAATGGGTTTGAGTCAGCTCTGGGCTTAGTTGATATGAGGCCTTGACCAAGGGAGGTTACTTTTTTGGCCTCAGTTTCTTCCCTGGGAGAATGAGGTTAATATTTCTATTCACATGTAGTCCACAGAGCTGCTGATGAGCCGGGCAATGTAAAGGTCACTGCTTTGGCTTCCAATTAGGGGTGGTGTCTTATTAGACTCGGGCTGCTAAAACAAAGTACCATAGACAGAGTAACTGAAGCAACAAACATTCATTTTATGATTTTAGAGGTTGAAAAGTCTAAGAGCAAGGTGCAAACATGATCAGCTTCTGATGAGAGCTTCCTTTCTGGCTTATAGGTTTTCATCCTGTGTCTTCACATGCTGAGAAAACAGGAAAGGAGGGAGGATGGGGGAGAGAGAAAAACAGCGAAAAAGAGACAGAACAAGCACCTAAACCTTGATGTTTCTACTTATATGAACACTGTTATGGTTTGATGTGAGGTGTCCCCCAAAAGCTCATGTGTGAGACAATGCAAGAAGATGTGAGGGAGAATGGAGACCCTTAACTTGATCATCATGTGAGCTGATTCCTTCTTCCACACTCTTCCACCATGATATTCAGCTTCACCTGGAGCCTCAGTTAATGCAGCTGACTGTCTATGGACTGAGACCTCTGAGATCTTGAGTCCCCAAATAAAACTTTCCTCCTCTGAAATTGTTCTTGTCAGGTCTTTTAGTCACAGCAGTGAGAAAGCTGACTAAAACAGACACTAATGTCATTATGAAGATGCTATCCTCAATATTTTTCCTATAACCCTGTCTTCCTCACCTGTCCTAGCAGTTCAAGCTGGAGTCTAGATCAAGGTTTGGGACAAAGTAAGTTCTCAGTTAGATTGCTTCATGCCTAGAAGAATCCAGGACCCTTGTCTTCCTATTTTGTTCCATGGTCCATTTTCCCCTCCTGCTACTCAAAGGACCACTGGCTCCAGGAATGAGATGGAACATGAATATACAAGTGTGGTATATGTGTACAGAGACTATCACTATAGTCTTGTTCATAGTGAAGGCTGTTGCATGGTTCAGGAGCCAGCATGCCAGCTTCCTATCTCCAGCCAACACCCTATACTTCATGGAGTTTGCAGAACATTATTCTGGAAGGTTCTATGTCAGGGGTCATTCATGTTGCAGGTGGGAGAATTCAGACCTGTGGATGAGAAGAAAGTTTACCCACAACTTGGAAAGGAGAGACATGGCAGCAGGGTGGAATAGGTATATTAGCTACTTCTGACTCAGCTTAACTTTGAGTCTGGAATGAATGTTCTCTTTCATCTCCAGATCACTGTGAAGGTGGTAAGTGATGCAATCTCGGCTTTCATATTTGAGAGACACAAACATGTTGGCAGGAGGAGTTTATCTTCTTAAAAACCCAGCTTGAAACCTGGTGTGCCTGGAGCACCTTCCAGAAGCCTACTAAATCTTCCAAAGCGTAATATGATCTAGCTCCTCCTGATTCAGGGCAGATCAAGTTTCCACTGGTCCTGGAGTGAAATCTGGGCCTGGAGGCAGGATGGGGTGAACACTGATGAGGTGGCAGGAGAATGAAAGGGGTTTATTCTGCTGGAAAAGTGGGCTTGGCAGAGGAGTTGCGGTTTCCTGCCCCAAAGCCATTCTCAGACTCTTGGTTTCTCTCTTGGAATGGGCTGGCAGCACTGTGGCATGGAAAGAAAAACATGGGGTTGGGAGTCTGGAATGTTGGACTCAGGTCCTGGCTTGGCTTCCACCTCTGAACATGGCCTTGGGCATGGCCCAGCCTCCCCCTGGGCCTCTTTCCTGTCTTCCTGATGGAGAGAGTCAGACAGAGTCCCTCACATACTGGGGTGGAAAGCAGTAAGAGGTGAGCCATGCAGTATCTGGCTCTGTCTTTACGCATAAATGTCCTGCCTGTGTGGGCACCAACTGCCAATCTGCCAAGCCATACTCTTCCAGACTGTGGTCAGGAGACGAGGGGCCCCAGGCCTTGCTGTCTGGAAGGGATTTGGGGAAGAAGTTGCCTGGTTGGTACATTTTTAGGCAAACAATTGAGGTAGCATTGATATGGAAGAAATGGGCAGAAATTGTGGGGATCTTTGTGGGGACCAGAAGTCAAGGTCAAAGTGACCATAGGAGGATAGACTTCTGACATTTATCTTCTTGTTTCCATACGGGTCTCCTTAGTTTTTAGGGGAGAGGAGGAACTGTTTCAGCAAACAGCTCACTCTCTGTATGCACAGAGCTGTAGCAGCCATCCTGCCAGGAGGCAGGGACCAGAGAAGAGACCTCTGAGAACTCTCAGACTTAGCTTGAGCTATCAGAACAGCACTGTCAAAGAAACAGTCAAATTCCACTTTGTAACTGGTCACTTTGCTTTTCTTTTGCCTCGCCCTAACCCATTCTTTATTCAATAGTGATTTTATTTTTAAATTTTTTCATTTTAAACTTTGATTTCCTCCCTTCCCTCCTGCCTTACTTTTTTGAAATGTGGTCTCAGTATGTTTCCCAGGATGATCTTGAACTCCTAGGCTCCAGCAATTGTCACACTGCAGCCTTCCAAATAGCTGGGATCACAGGCATACACCCCTGCATCCAGCTATTATTTTATTTTTTGATTGGCATAAAATTTGCACATTTTTATGAGGTACAATATAATGTTTTGATTCATGTCTACACTGTGTAATGATTAAAACAAGACAATTAGCATATCTATCACTTCAAACATTTATCATTTCTTTATAATAAAACTTTTAAAATCTCTTCCTGCTTTCTGAAATGCACAGTACATAACTGTTATCAATAGTCACTCTACTGTGCAATAGCACACCAGAACTTTTTGTTCTTATCTAAATGTACGTTAGCACTCATTGATCAGCCACTCCCCATGCCCCCTCCCCTAATCACCTCAGTCTCTGGTAACCACTCTTCTATCCTTAACTTTCACGATTTCAACTTGCTTTTTGCATTCCACATATAAAGGGAATGATGCACTATTTGTCTTTTTGTGCCTGACTTATTTCACGGAACTCAATGCCCTCCAAGTCCATCTGCATTTTTTGCAAATCACAGGATTTCAGTTTTTCACTTTTTGTTTTTGAAGTACTGGGGATAGACCCCAGGGCCTTGTGCAAGCTACAGATGTGCTATACCATTGAGCTACTGCCCCAGCCCAGTTTTCAAAAGTCTGAATAGTATTTTCTTGGATATACGTATCACATTTCATTAGACAATTCATGCACTGATAGACATTTAAAGATAAAAATAACAAATGCTGGTGAGGATGTGGAGAAAAGAGAACTTATACAGTACCAATGAGAATGTACACTAGTACAGCTATTATGGAGAATAGTGTGGAGGTTCCTCAAAAAATTAAAACTGGAGTACTGTACAATCTGGCAATCTCACTGCTATATCCAAAGGAATTCAAATCAACTTTTGAAAAGACACCTGTATTCCCATGTTTATGGAAGGTCAACTCATAATAGCAAAGATATGGAATCAACTTAGAGTGATTTTAAAATACAAGCCACTTCAGGCCCTTCTCAAAAGCTTCTCAGGGCTGCTTATTGCAGGGAGGAAAAAAAATCACCCTTCTTATGCTGACCTCACTCATAATGCCAACCCCTTCTGGTGCTACCCTCTTCTCATTCCCCATATGCCAGCCCCATAAATTTTCTTTCCTTCTTTTCTTTAAAGTAGGTCCCTCTTTAGGTCTTAGAATTTGTTTTGCTACTTGCTTGGAAAGCTTTGCCTCTTAGAAAATTATGTGACTAATATTCTTGTTTGTTAATTATTTCCAATCAAATGTCATTTCCTTAGAGAGGCCTTCTCTAAATTGGCCAAACTAAAGTAACTACAAGACTATGAGCACATTTTCCCTCAGCTTTTTTTCTTTGTGGCATTTGGCACTTGACATTCTCTGAGTGATTTATGTATGTGTATTTATTTACTTATTGCCCATCTCTCCCACTTGAACATAAGCTCCACTGTGCCAAGCAATTGCTTGACACTTAATGGGCACTCAGGAAATGTTTGGAGAGTGGAAGAATGAAGAAATGAAGGAAGAATGTGTACCAGTATTCCAGAGAAAGGTAATGATGAGGATGGCTACCTTGTCCAAATCCCAGACAGTTAGTCAGTTTAATCTCTTAGTTCTCATGCTGGGATCACAACCCATGATAATATACCAGTGTATCTACTACAGAGATGCTAAACAGACAGTGATTAATTCCCTGAGGGCCAGGATCATTTCTGTCTTGCCCATCACTGTGTGTTTTATACTTCCATATGCTTTTCATGTAGGAGGTTCTCAATAAACTGAAGTCCATGGACACCTCTCCATAGTTGTACCCAACCTAGGCAATGCAGATCTCAATGGCAGGAGTATTTTCCTGTAAATGAGTCAAAAGTTGGCCCAAACAAGATGTCTTTTCAAAGTTGAGCAACTCAGCAAACCAAAGGCCAATCCATCACTTTTTCTTGAAGATGAAGAGAATCTAGTTATACAGGCAAAGGGCATACTTGATGAAATGCCACATCATCATCTTGGACTGGATCAGTCTGGACAAGATACAGGAATAAAGCAGTTATATTGTGCCCTGATAAATATCCACTCTTATTTAAAGGGAGCCAGGCTAGTTTGTTACTTTGCCAGTGCTTCTCCTTCCTGGAAACCCCAATCATATGCCCCCATCTTGTAGATGTTCCCACCTGCTTCTGACAGTGGGAGTCATCAACAATATTAATGTTTGTGGAAGCAGCCCTCCAGAGTTCTTAAGAAGACCTTAGGAAGGCAAGTTTTAGAGTCAAAGAGATTTGGAGTGGAACCTTGCCTTTTCTACTTTAAATTTTTGTCCCCAGTCAAGTGATTCACTTCTCTCAATCTCAGTGGCCTCCGTTTAATTTGGGGGTAATAATAATTAGAACCATTATGTGAGACTTCATGAGAATTAGAGGGATAATGTGAGTGATTAGTAAACTGAAGATATGTGTTTGTACTCTTCTAGGGTCTTTCTTGTGTGTGATGCTGGGAATTGAGACCCGGGCCTTACACATGCTAGGCAAGAGCTCTACCACTGAGCTACATCCCCAGCCCCATCTTCTTGGATATTTAGGACTTTGCCTAGTCTGTATTAAAACTATTTCTTATGCTGTTTAAGGTAAGAACTATTGATTTGATATTTCATCTCTGTAGTCTAATTTATGCTCCCTGCAGAGCTAGGCACAGAGTAGACATCAATATAGGCTTACTCTCTGTTTGGGAGTGTACTGCTCAATGGGGAGATTGGAGCTGGTATACTTGAGTCTTTATGTGTGTGCAGTGGAGGTAGTGGGGACCATGCTTAATGCTAAGGGACCAGGAAGATCAAGCTTCTGTACAAGTAGGATGGGCTGTAATAATGTTGTCTTCTTAGCAGTTCTAGTGAATGGAGGCAACCCCAACACGGGGCCATAGTGTTTTCCAGAATAGAACTGCAAGTGGGTACTTACTTACTTACTCTGCCCTTTCCCTATCCAAGTTATCCTGAAGGTCTAGCCCATTAGGCACTAGTCCAGTGAGAATGGAGTAGGCCAGGAAGCTATATATTTTGTGTTCTTAGTTCTTGGCTTGAGGATCTGAAATCACACATGAAAAGAGACAAGACTGAGGTATATCAGAATGTGGAGGAAGGGTTGGTCTGGGGACACAGTTGTTTTGAAGATCTTTGCTATGAGTAAGCCAGTAGCAAAAAGCTACAGCCACAGGTGCAAATTATCACCCAATCAACTCAGCATCACTCAAAAAGCAATACTGCAAAGGTTCCAAAAATAGATTCAAAAGCGGTTCTTCTTTTCCTTTTTATTGCTTGAAGTGGGCGTAGGACTGACATTGGAGAAGACACTCCATTGAAATCATCACTCTGAGAAACTTTATTGATTGTGCCCTTGGTGTATGGGACAAATTTCAAAGCAACATCCAGATTTGTGTACCCTTCCCATCCATCACAAGTCCCAGTCAGTCCACAGCCATGCCTATGATGAAATGTAGAGTAAGTTATTCACTGGAGCACATTAGATTGGGGAGAAGGTAACCATAAATACCATGATATTTAAGAGTGAATTTAAGTCTAGTGCCTGGCAAGATGTTACTCTCTTGCTTCTTTGAATTTGCATTTCTGCCCAATGATTGTGCTTGCCTTCTCTTTCCTTTCACTGCCAAACTTTTAGAAAACGCAATCTGTTGTCACTTCTCCCTGAAGTCACAACAATGATTTTAGCACCACCACTATCTATTCATAACAATTCTTTCAAAAACTTAAAGTTATTAAGCCCAGAAGGTTTTTAAGTCTTTAGCCATCTTGAGTTTCTGGTCACCTGGAGGCTCCATAGGCTTTCTCTTCACTTGCCCTTAATAGCACCACACTATTCATCTATTCATCTACATTATTTCTGCTCTCTCCTTAATGGATTCCTCCTTCTTTCATCTATCTATCTATCTATCTATCTATCTATCTATCTATCTATCATCTATAGATAGATAGATGATATTTTTAGTGCTGGGAATTGAATCCAGTAGCTCTTTACAACTTAGCTATAGCCCCAGTCCTTTTTATTCTGAGGCAGGGTCCCACTAAGTTGCTGAGGGTCTCATTAGTTGGTGAGGGTGGTCTCAAATTTGTCATTCTCATGACTCAGCCTATTGAGTCACAGGCTACCACTCTAGGCTTCCTCCTCCTTTTAAATGTTATGGTTCCCTGGACTTCTTCCTTCCACATGTCCAAAACTTATCTCCTAGCCTCTTTCAGTGTCTCAGTGAATCCTGCATGGTACTCAGTTGGCCAAACTAAAATTTGAAAGCCATCCTTTATGTTCCCCTTTTCCTTCTCTACCTCCAACTATTGGTCTCTTAAAAGCAAGACAAAAATATTTCATATGGCCTACAAAATCTTGCACAATCTGGCTTCTAACTGTTCTGCCATGTTTCACACCATCTTTACCTTTGATCGTGCTGTTTAAATCACAAGGCAATTATTTCTGATCTTTGTAGACACTGTGCTTAATTCTACCTAAATGCCTTTGCATTTTCTGTTGCTTCCCTGAGATCTTCATCTGCTTAATACTTCCTCATCCTTCAGCTCACAGGCAAAGTGTAACATCCTCACAAATCTCTTCTCTAGCGTCAAGTCCCTCTCAGAACATGAATTTTGCAAAACATTTTTTTAAAAAATTAATATACATATTTTTTCAGTTTAGATTTATGGAAAAATTGATCATATAGTACAGAGTCCCCATATGCCTCCCCACATTGAGTAATTTTCTTTATTACTAACATTAGGGTGGAATGTTTATTACAGAAATGAACCAATATTGATATGTTATTATTAACTAAAGTCAATAGTTAATTTAGATTTTGGAGTTTTTAATGTATTGTAGCATCAGACAATGATCTTTATGTGTTTGAGGACACTGCACAACATTTAGTTGCTTTGTCTTTTCTTGGCTGTGACAATTTCTTAGATTCTTTCTCACTTTTGACAATTCTGACATGTAGTGGTCAGGTACTCTGTAGAATGTCTTTTATTTTTTTCATGTAAGGAGTGGGCATTATGCTCTCCTGCCTTTAGGGTACAGAATTTATATAATTTCTTGGAATTCTTCTACACAAGAGGTTGTCTCTTATTTGTCGTTTATTAATTTATCTAATCATCTATTTATATAACTATGGATTTATGAATATTTATTTTACACTTTGGTTTATGTTCCAATATTGCTTCATTTATTTTGTTGCTCAGATTATTTGAGTTTGTCCATTGAGAAACTTTCAGTTCGCTTTTGTGTCACTTTGAACCCCCCCCCCCCCCCCCCGCCCACACACACACACACACACACCGCCACCAAATCATGCTGAGATTTAGTTTTGTTTTTGGCACTTCCTTATTTTCTGATGCTACAAGAAATTCTGGGTTTTCTCTTGTATATTCCTTGCCCTGCTCTTGTAAGTTGTTTTTCCAAGGAGCCATGCTTCCTTTTATTGGAGAATATTATCAGAAACCAAGATCTAGGTGCAAGATGTACTCATTTTAGAGCATTTTTATTAGTTGCAGTTTTACACTGATCATTCAATAAATGCTTTTTATCATCCAGGAAGGTGGGGACCATGTTAAATAATATGTAATATATTGATAATTTTAGATGAAGGAGGGTTCACATTTCATGACATGTTAATTCTCACAAAGTGATATATAGATTTTTGGGTTTTTTAAAAAATATATTTACAGATTTAACACAATCATGTCCTAATCATTTCAGGTCTTTTGGTGGAAAGTGACAAGTTGGCTCTAAAAATAATGTGGAAATGGAAAGGATCTACAAAACCTAGTTCAATATTGAAAAGAATGAGCAATGTTGGAGGACAAAATTCGCCCACTTCAAGCCTCTCTTTAAAGTTATATTAATCAAGATAGTGAGTTATTGGATGGAAATTCTGACTGATATATCAAGGTGACAGAATAAACATCCCAGAAGTAGATTCACTTCTATATAGTCATTGTATTTTTGACAAAGATGCTAAAGTAATCTAATGAGAAAAGAAATTATTTTTCATAAATGACACTTGAATAACTAGCTATCCACATGGATAAATGAACATTGAACCTAGCCCTTACACCATACAAAATTAATTGGGGGTGAATCAGGAAGTTAACCATAAAGAAAATCCTTAAACCTCTTAAAGGAAAACAGAGAATATCTTTGTCTTTTTGGGGTAGTTGAATGTTTCTTAGTTAGAAAGCACATAGTAGAAGCAAAAAGGAAAATGGACAATTTAAACTTCATAAAAGAAACTTAGAGACTTCTCCTCACCAAAAGACTTGGCTAAGAACATGAATAGGTAAGCTATATATTGGAGAAAATGATTTTAAAACCCATATATTTCACAATAGCTAAATTGTGAAACGAACCTAGATGCCCTTCAATAGATAAATAGATAAAGAAACTGTGGTATATTTACATAATGGAATATTACTCAGGATTAAAAGAAAATAAAATAATGGTATTTTCAGGTAAATGCATGGAGTTGGAGAATATCATGCTAAGTGAGCCAGTCCCCCAAAACCAAAGACTGAATGTTCTCTCTGATATGTGGATGCTGATCCATAATGGGGGTGAAGGAAGCAGGGGAGGAATGGAGGAGTTTGGATAGGGAAAAGGGGAAGGAGGGGAAAGGAGGGGGGATGGGGTAGGAAAGATGGTAGAATGAGATGGACATCATTTCCCTAGATACATGTATGAAGACATGAATGGTGTGACTATTTTGTGTACAACCAGAGAAATGAAAAATTGTGCCCCATATGTATACTATGAATCAAAATGCATTCTGCTATCATGTATAACAAATTAGAACAAATTAATTAATTAATTAATTTTAAAAACTCCATATATTTGACAAGAGACTGGCATTCTGTGTATGTAAACACATTCTACAATTCAACAATTAAAAGACAACCAATTAAAATGAGCAATAATTATTGAATGAAAACTTTACCATGGAAGGTATACAAATGGCCAATAAGCTCAAGGAAAATTGCTCACATCAATAGTCTTGAAAATGCAAATTAAAATCACATTGAAATCTCACTACTGACCAAAATGGTTAAAAAAAATAGAAAGGTTGACAATATAAGATGTTGATAATGCAGAGAAAAAAATATATATTATTGGTTGGAATGTAAAATGATATGATGGCTTGGGGAAAATATCTGGCAGTTTCTTATAAAATTCAGCACCCACCTACTCTAGAGCCAGTCATTCATCTCCTACATATTTACCTAAGAGCAATGACAATATGTATTCATAAACACTCAAGAATGTTTATTAAAAATCTTAGCTGCATTAATAATAGCCTAATATCTAGAAACTAGTTAGATGTCCACAAACAGGAGCACAATAAACAAATTGGCACAAACCTTGTTAATGAACTGTGGCATATTCATCCAATGGAACAAGGCTCAGCAATGAAACAGAATTACTGGTGCAAGCAACATGGATGAATATCCAAAGCATCAAGCTGAGTGAAGGAATCTAGATACAAAAGAGTATACTGTTATTCAGATTCACATTTTTCCCTATTTTAGATGACATATGAAAAAGACTGGGATTAGGCTGTGGCTTTCTTTGTTGCTATTATCTCTATATAATGAGATCTAAGTTGATTACCCCCCAAATGTCTATTTATCCCAACATATTTCTATGCTGATTTGAGATACCTCCTATATTGTATATTAATATGCACATATTCAAGTCTATTTGTACGCATATTATATCCACTATTCTGTCTCTTCTGTCACATCCTGTAGTAATTACTGTGACTTCAGAATACATTTTAATATTTGTTAAGGCAAGTGTCCCCTTGTTTGAAAAAACATGTTTCTAGCTATTATCACTTATGTATGTACCAGATCATGTTTGTTTATTTATTTATTTATTTGAGATTTTGGATTCTGTCTTATTATAACAGTATAAGCTGCCTTACTTTTACTTCTTTATTTTACTTATTATAGGTCAAGTGCCATTAAAGCAAAGATTAAGGCATGAGTCCACATTCTCTGCCTTTCCATGAACATTTTAAGTGAAGGCATAAAATAAACATGATAATCTAGGATTTAGAAGTTTTGTTATTTTTCAATTTACTTTAATAAAATTTGTCCAGATTAACTTAGAATCAGCCTAAGCTCCAAAATTCCAATGGAAATGATATGAAATATGTGAATTGATGTAGAGAAAATTACCATTTCTTTAATAATGAGGTTTCCCATTTTGGAGGAATTTCTCTCTGTTCATTTGTTAAAATATTACTAAATAACACTTTATGGGAATTTATAGTTTTTGTTACATAGGTGAATATTGAAATGACCAATGAGGTAGGGTTACAACAAGGAAAGTGAGACCACCATTCCAAAGTTACCTTTCTGTTCTATGTGGCCCCTGCCTCTTCCTTCTGGTCTAGTCCCACTGGCTGGTGAGCTGTTCACTAAGCATTTGTACATTCTTTAGAAATTCCATTCGGAAAAATATGTTGCTTCCCAACATGGTAGCTACTATTGCACAGTGACAATCTGGGACATTGGTTTCCAGGTAAACTTGAGATTGGGAAGGTGGTGTGGAAATTCTGATTATTCATCCGAGTACTTGGGCTACCAAAGTCATGATACTAGGAGTTATAGATGTTTTCATGTCCAATGTCCAGATGTACTAATGCTGATTATGGACAGGCGTCTCTTGACATCTCTTGCTGGCTGTAACCTCTGGCTATGTGAATGTTCCTGGGCCAATTGCAACTCAGAAAACTCTGATGATACTCCAGACAGTTAGAGCTTAAGTACTCAGATGAATAATCAGACTTTCCATAGCACCTTCCCAAACCTAAGTTTACCTGGAAACCAATATCTCAGATCATCACTGTCCAATAGTAGTTACTATATTGAGCCTTACTTTTACACTATGTCTAATCAGAGCTTGGTGCTATGAATCAAGGACTTGGATAATTTACTTTGCTGTAATGCTCACATGGAGGAGGCAGAATAGGCCTCCATATATGGCTAACTAAAAACTAGGAAGAACATTCAAAGCAGAGGCAGAGGTCTGTACAACATTTGGGCTGGGGCCTGCACTTGGGAAGGTATCCAGGAATTGGACGCTCAGTCCAGCTGCTGTGAGTAATAAGTAAAGGGGTCCAGCCAGCGGTCAGTGCCATGATTCACAGAGCTAACAGAGCCAAGCCCAAGCCACAGGCCAGGAATGACACATTGAGAGACTCTGGGATCAGGGAGCCCCTGCATAAACTTGAGCAGAAAACTAAACAGGGAGTGATGATAGGGCCAGAAATA